>NW_025317629.1:0-46209 GCF_018873765.1 Telopea speciosissima
AACTTTTAAGAAAATACCAAACCGAAAAAAGTACAAAAATGCCGCTAAATAACCCCAAACGACCCACCCGGTCTGGGTTACATCGAAAATAAACATATGTCGAAATAGGTATCGATTCGAAGGTCACGACCTTCAACATCACATCCACACGTCTAATTAGAGATAAGGACACTTTCTAGAAAATTCCAATCCCAAAAAATTATAAAAATACCCTCAAATAACCCCAAATGACCCACCCATTTTGGTTTAAACAAAAAATGAACATATGCCGAAATAGGTATCGATACGAAGGTCACGACCCTCAACATCGCATCCACACGTCTAATAAGAGATAAGGACACTTTTTTTAGAAAATCCCAAACCCAAAAAAGTACAGAAATGCCCCCAAATAACGCCAAACGACCCACCCGATCAGGTTTAAACCGAAAATGAATATATGCCAAAATAGGTATCGATTCGAAATTCACGATCCTCAACATCCCATCCACACATCTAATAAGAGATAAGGACACTTTTTAGACAATCCCAAGCCCCTAAAAGTACAGAAAAGCCCCCAAATAACCCCAAATGACCCACCCGGTCTGTTTTAAATCGAAAATGAACATAAGTCGAAATAGGTATCGATTCGAAGGTCACGACCCTCAACATCGCATCCACACGTCCAATAAGTGATAATGACACTTTTTTTAGATAATTCCAAACCCAAAAAAGTACAGAAATTCTCCCAAATAACCCTAAACGACCCACCCGATCTGGTTTAAACCGAAAATGAGCATATGTCGAAATAGGTATCAATTCGAAGGTCACGTCCCTCAACATCGCATCCACCCGTCTAATAAGAGAACATGACACTTTTGAGATAATCCTTAACCAACAAAAGTACATAAATGCCCCCAAATAACGCCAAACGACCCATTCGGTCTGGTTTAAACCAAAAATGAACATATGTCGAAATAGGTATTGATTTGAAGGTCACGACCCTCAACATCGCATCCACATGTCTAATAAGAGATGAGGACACTGTTTAGAAAATCCCAGGCCCAAAAAAATATAGAAATGCCCCCTAATATCCCCAAAGGACCCACCCGGTCTGGTTTAAACCGAAAGGCAACATATGTCAAAATACGTATCGATTCGAAGGTCACGACCCTCAACATCATATCCACACGTCTAATAAGTGATAAGGACACTTTTTAGAAAATCCCAAGCACAAAAATGTACAAAAATGCCGCCAAATAACCCCAAACCACCCACCCGATCTGGTTTAAATAAAAAATGAACATATGCCGAAATAGGTATCGATTCGAAGGTCACGACCCTCAACATCGCATCCAATGATCTAATAAGAGATAATGACACTTTTTTTAGAAAATACCAAACCCAAAAAATTATAGAAATGCCACCAAATAACCCCAAACGACCCACCGGGTCTGGTTTAAACCGAAAATGATCATATGTCGAAATAGGTATTGATTCGAAGGTCAACTCCCTCAACATCGCATCCACACGTCTAATATGAGATAAGGACACTTTTTTTATAAAAATCCCAAACCCAAAAAAGTACAAAAATGCCCCCAAAAAACACCAAACGACCCATCCAGTCTTGTTTAAACCGAAAATGAATATATGCCAAAATAGATATCGATTCGAAGTTCACGATCATCAACATCGCATCCAGACGTCTAATAAGAGATAAGGACACTTTTTAGAAAATCCCAAGCCCAAAAAAGTACAGAATTGCCTCCAATTAACCCCAAACCACCCACCCGGTCTGGTTTAAATCGAAAATGAACATATGCAAAAATAGGTTTCGATTCGAAGGTCTCGACCCTCAACATCGCATCCATATGTCTAATAAGAGATAACGACACTATTTTAGAAAATACCAAACCCAAAAATGTACAGAAATGCCGCCAAATAACCCCAAACAACCCACCCGGTCTAGTTTAAACCGAAAATGAACATATGTCAAAATAGGTATCGATTCGAAGGTCACGACCCTCGACATTGCATCCACATGTCTAACAAAAGATAAGGAAACTTTTTAGAAAATCCCAAACCCAAAAAAGTATAGAAAGTCGCCCAAATAACCCCAAACGACCCACCAAGTCTGGTTTAAACCAAAAATGAATATATGCCAAAATAGGTGTCGATTCGAAGTTCACAATCCTTAACATCGCATCCACACGTCCAATAAGATATAAGGACACTTTTCAGACAATCCCAAGCCCTACAAGTACAGAAAAGCCCCCAAATAACCCCAAACGACCCACCCAATCTATTTTGAACCGAAAATGAACATATGTCAAAATAGGTATCGATCCGAAGGTCACGACCCTCAACATTGTATCCACACGTCTAATAAGAGTTAAGGACACTTTTTAAAAAATCACAGGCCCAAAAAAGTACAGAAATGCTGCCAAATAACCCCAAAGCACCCATCCGGTCTGGTTTAAATCGAAAATGAACATATGCCGAAATAGGTATCGATTCGAAGGTCACGACCCTCAACATCGCATCCACACGTCTAATAAGTGATAACGAAACTTTTTAGAAAATACCAAACCCAAAAAAGTACAGAAATGCCGCCAAATAACCCCAAACGACCCACCTGGTCTGGTTTACACCGAAAATAAACATATGTCAAAATAGGTATCGATTCGAAGGTCATGACCATCAACATCACATCCACACATCTAATTAGAGACAAGGATACTTTTTAGAAAATTCCAATCCCAAAAAATTACAAAAATACCCCCAAACAACCCCAAATGACCCACCCGTTTTGGTTTAAAAAAAAAATGAACATATGCCGAAATAGGTATCGATTCGAAGCTCACAATCCTCAACATCGCATCCACACGTCTAATAAGAGATAAGGACACTTTTAAAAAAATCCAAGGCCTAAAAAAGTACAAAAATGCCCCCAAATATCCCCAAACGACCCACCCGGTCAGGTTTAAAAAAAAAGGGATCATATGTCAAAATTAGTATCGATTTGAAGGTCACGACCCTCAACATTGCATCCACTCGTCTAATAAGTGATAAGGACACTTTTTAGAAAATCTTAAGCCCAAAAAAGTACAGCAATGCCGCAAAATAACCCCAAACCACCCACCCGGTCTGGTTTAAATCGAAAATGAATATATGCCACAATAGGTATCGATTCGAAGTTCACGATCCTCAACATCGCATCCAGATGTCTAATAAGAGATAAGGAAACTTTTCAGACATTCCCAAGTCCCTAAATGTACAGAAATGCCGCCAAATAACCCCAAACCACCCACCCGGTCTGGTTTAAATCGAAAATAAACATATGCCAAAATAGGTATCGATTCGAAGGTCATGACCCTCAACATCGCATCCACACGTCTAATAAGTGATAAGGACACTTTTGTTAGAAAATACCAAACCCAAAAAAGTACAGAAATTCCCCCAAATAACCCCAAACGACCCACCCGGTCTGGTTTAAACAAACATTGAACATATGTCGAAATAGGTATTGATTCGAAGGTCACCTCCCTCAACTTCACATCCATACGTCTAATAGGAGAACAAGACACTTTTGAGATAATCCTTACCCCGAAAAAGTATAGAAATGAACCCCAATAACCCCAAACGACCCATTCGGTCCGGTTTAAACCAAAAATGAACATATGTCGAAATAGGTATCAATTCGATGGTCACGACCCTCAACATCGCATCCACACGTCTAATAAGTGGTAATGACACTTTTTACAAAATCCCAAGCCCAAAAATGTATATAAATGCAGCCAAATAATCCCAAACCACCCACCCGGTCTGGTTTAAATCGAAAATGAACATATGCCGAAATAAGTATCGATTCGAAGGTCCCGACCCTCAACGTTGCATCCACACGTCTAATAAGAGATTAGGATAATTTTTTTAGAAAATACAAAACCCTAAAAGGTACAGAAATGCCCCCAAATATCCCCAAACGACCAACCCGATCAGGTTTAAACCGAAAGGGAACATATGTCAAAATAGGTATCGATGCGAAAGTGAAGACCCTCAACATCGTATCCACACGTCTAATAAGAGATAAGGAAACTTTTTAGAAAATCCCAAACCCAAAAAAGTACAGCAATGCCCCCAAATGTCCCGAAACGACCCACTGGGTCTGGTTTAAACCGAAAATGCATATATGCCAAAATAGGTATCGATTCAAAGTTCACGATCCTCAACATCGCATCCACACATCCAATAAGAGATAAGGACACTTTGTAGACAATCCCATGCCCCTAAAAGTACAGAAAAACCCCCAAATAACCCCAAACGATCCACCTGGTTTGTTTTGAACAAAAAATGAACATATGTCAAAATAGTTATCGATTCGAAGGTCACGACCCTAAACATCACATCCACACATCTAAAAAGAGATAAGGACACTTTTTTTAGAAAATACCAAAGCCAAAAATAGTACAGAAATGCCCCCAAATAACCCCAAACGACCCACCCGGTCTAGTTTAAACCGAAAATGAACATATGTCGAAATAGGTATGGATTCGAAGGTCATGACCATCAGCATCACATCCACACATCTAATTCAAGATAAGGACACTTTTTAAAAAATCCTACACCCAAAAAAGTACAGAAATACCCTCAAATAACCCCAAACGACCCACCTGGTCTGGTTTAAATCGAAAATTAACATATGTTGAAACAGGTATGGATTCGGAGGTCACAACCCTCAACATCGCATCCACACGTCTAATAAGAGATAAGGAAATTTTTTGGAAAATCCCAAACCCAAAAACGTACAGAAATGCCCTCAAATAACTCCAAACGACACACCCAGTCAAGTTTTGACCGAAAATAAACATATGTCAAAATACGTATCGATTCAAAGGTCACGACCCCTAACATCACATCCACATGTCTAAAACGAGATAAGAACACTTTTTAGAAAATATCAAATCCAAAAAAGTACAAAAAAGGCCCCAAATAACCCCAAACAACCCATGAGGTCTGGTTTAAACCGAAAATGAACATATGTCGACATAGGTATCGATTCGAAGGTCACGACCCTCAACATCTCATCCACATGTCTAATAAGAGATAAAGACACTTCTTAGAAAATCCCAATCCCAAAAAAGTACAGAAATACCCCCAAATAACCCCAATCGACCCACCCGACCCGATTTAAACCGAAAATGAACATATGCCGAAATAGGTATCGATTCGAAGGTCACGACTCTCAACATCGCATCCAAACGTCTAATAAGTGATAAGGACACTTTTTAGAAAATCCCAAACCTAAAAAAGTACAGAACTTCCTCCAAATAACCCCATACAACCCACCGGTCTAGTTTAAGCCAAAAATGAACATATATCGAAATAGGTATCGATTCGAAGGTCATGACCCTCAACACTGCATCCACACGCCTAATAAGGGATAAGAAAACATTTTAGAAAATTCTAAGCCCAAAAATTCAGAAAAATACCCCCAAATAACCCCAAATGACCCACCCATTTGGGTTTAAACCGAAAATGAACATATGCCGAAATAGGTATCGATTCGAAGGTCACCATCCTTAATATCGCATCCACACGTCTAATAAGAGATAAGGGCACCTTTTAGAAAATAGCAAAACCAAAAAAGTACAGAAATACCCCCAAATAACCCCAAATGACCCACCCGGTCTGGTTTAAACCGAAAATGATCATATGTCGAAATAGGTATCGATTCGAAGGTCACGACCCTCAACATCGCATCCACACGTCTAATAAGAGATAAGGACACTTTTTAGAAAATCCCAAGCCCAAAACTGTAGAGAAAAGCCACCAAATGTCCCGAAACGACCCACCCAGTCAGGTTTAAATCGAAAGGGAACATATGTCAAAATTGGTATCAATTCGAAGGTCACGACCCTCGACATCGCATCCACACGTCTAATAAGAAATAAGGACACTTTTTCAAAAATACCAGGCCCAAAAAAGTACTGAAATGCCGCCAAATAACCTCAAACCACTCACCCAGTCTGGTTTAAATCGAAAATTAACATATGCCAAAATAGGTATCGATTCGAAGGTCACGACCCTCAACATCGCATCCACACGTCTAATAAGAGATAAGGACACTTTTTTTAGGAAATAACAAACCCAAAAAAGTACAGAAATGCCCCCAAATAACCCCAAATGACCCACCCGATCTGGTTTAAACCGAAAATGAACATATGTCAAAATAGGTATCGATTCGAAGGTCAAGCCCCTCAACATCGCTTCCACAAGTCTAATAAGAGAATAGGACACTTTTGAGAAAATCCTAAGCCCAAAAAAGGACAGATATGCCCCCAAATAACCCTAACCACCCACCAGGTCTGGTTTAAACCGAAAATGAACATATATCAAAATAGGTGTCGATTCGAAGGTCACGACCCTCAAAATAGCTTCCACACATCTAATAAGATATAAGGAAACTTTTTAGAAAATCCCCAACCCAAAAAAGTACAGAAATACCCCCAAATAACCCCAAACGACAAACCGGTCTGGTTTAAATCGAAAATGAATATATGCCAAAATAGGTATCGATTTGAAGTTCACGATCCACAACATCGCATCCACATGTCTAATAAGAGATAAGGACAGTTTTTAGACAATCCTAATCCCTAAGAGTATAGAAATGCCCCCAAATAACCCCAAACGACCCACCCGGTCTGTTTTGAACCAAAAATGAACATATGTCGAAATAGGTATCAATTCGAAGGTCCCGACCCTCAACATCGCATCCACACGTCTAATTAGTGATAAGGACACTTTTAAGAAAATATTAAAACCAAAAAAGTACAGAAATGCCGCCAATAAACCCCAAAAGACCCACCCGGTCTGGATTAAACCGAAAACAAACATATGACAAAATAGGTATCGATTTCGAAGGTCACGGCCTCAATATCGCATCTACAAGTCTAATAAGAGATAAGGACACCTTTGAGAAAATAACAAACACAAAAAAGTACTAAAATGCCCCCAAATAACCCTTGGTCCGGATTGAACCAAAAATTAACAAATGTCGAAATAGGTATCGATTCGCAGGTCACAACCCTCAACATCGCATCCACACGTCTAATAAGAGAGAAGGACACTTTTAGACAATCCCAAACTCAAAAAACTACAAAAATGCCCCCAAATAACCCCAAACGACCCACCCGATCTGGTTTAAACCGAAAATGAACATATGCCGAAATAGGTATCCATTCGAAGGTCACGACCCACAACATCGCATTCACACTTCTAATAAGAGAGAAGGACACTTTTTAGAAAATACCAAACCCCAAAAAGTACAGAAATGCCGCCAAATAACCCCAAACGACCCACCCGGTCTAGTGTAAACCGAAAATGAACATATGTCCAAATATGTGTCGATTCGAACTTTACAACCCTCAACATCGCATCCACACATCTAATAAGAGGTAAGGACACTTTTTAGAAAATCACAAAACAAAAAAGTATAGAAATGCCCCCAAATAACCCCAAACGACCCACCTGGTCTGGTTTAAATTGAAAATGAACATATGTGAAAATAGGTATTTTTCGAAGGTCCCGACCCTCAACATCACATCCACACGTCTAATATGAGATAAGGACACTTTTTCGAAAATACCAAATCCAAAAAAGTACAGAAATGCCCCCAAATAACCAAAAACGACCCACCCAGTCTGGTTTAAACTGAAAATGAACATATGTCGAAATAGATATCGATTCGAAGGTCACGATACTCAACATCATATCCACACGTCTAATAAGAGATAAGGACACCTTTTAGAAAATCCCAAACCTAAAAAAGTACAGAAATGCCCCCAAATAACTCCAAACGACCCACCTGGTCTGGTTTAAACCAAAAATTAACATATGTCAAAAAAGGTATGGATTCACAGGTCAAAACCTGGAACATTGCATCCACACGTCTAATATGAGATAAGGATACGTTTTAGAAAATCCCAAACCCAAAAAAGTATAGAAATGCCCCCAAATAACTCCAAACTACACACCCGATCAGGTTCGGACCGGAAATGAACATATGTCAAAATACGTATCGATTCGAAGGTCACGACCCTCAACATCACATCCACACGTCTAATAAGAGATAAGGACACTTTTAAGAAAATTCCAAATCCAAAAAAGTACAGAAATGCCCCATAATAACCCCAAACAGCCCACCCGGCCTGGTTTAAACCGAAAAAGAACATATGTCGAAGTAGGTATCGATTCGAAGGTCACGACCCTCAACAACGCATCCACACGTCTAATAAGAGATGAGGACACTTTCTAGAAAATCCCAAGCCCAAAAATGTACAGAAATGCCCCCAAATGTCCCGAAACGACCCACCCAGTCAGGTTTAAACCGAAAGGGAACATATGTCAAAATCGGTATCGATTCGAAGGTCACGACCCTCAACATCGCATCCACACGTCTAATAAGAGATAAGGACACTTTTTAGTGAATCCCACTCCCAAAAAAGTACAGAAATGCCCCCAAATAACCCCAATCGACCCACCAGGTCCGGTTTAAACCGAAAATAAACATATGCCAAAATAGGTATCGATTCGAAGGTCACGACTCTCAACATCACATCCACATGTCTAATAAGTTAGAAAGACACTTTTTTGAAATTATCAAACCCAAAAAAATACAGAAATTCCCCCAAATTACCCCATACAACCCTCCAGGTGTAGTTTAAACCGAAAATGAACATATGTCGAAATAGGTATCGATTTGAAGGTCACGACCCTCAACATTGCATCCACACATCTAATAAGAGATAAGGACACTTTTGAGAAAATACCAAAATCAAAAAAGTACAGAAATGCCCCCAAATAACCCCAAATGACCCACCCGGTCTGGTTTAAACCAAAATTGAACCTACGTCGAAATAGGTATCGATTTGAAGGTCACGACCCTCAACATCGTATCCACACATCTAATAAGAGATAAGGACACTTTTTAGAAAATCCGAAGCCCAAAAAAGTCCACAAATGCCCCCAAATATCCCCAAAAGACCCACCCGGTCAGGTTTAAATCGAATTAGAACATATGTCGAAATAGGTTTCGATTTGAAGGTCATGACCCTCAACATCGCATCCACACATCTAATAAGAGATAAGCACACTTTTTAGAAGATCCCAAGCCCAAAAAAGTACATAAATGCTGCCAAATAACCCCAAACCCCCCACCCGATCTGGTTTAAACCGAAAATGAACATATGCAAAAATAGGTATCGATTCGAAGGTCACGACCCTCAACAACGCATCCACACGTCTAATAAGAGATAAGGACACATTTTTAGAAAATTCCAAACCCCAAAAAGTACAGAAATGCCCTCAAATAACCCTAAACAACCCACCCGGTCTAGTTTAAACTAAAAATGAACATATGTGGAAATAGGTATCGATTCGAAGGTCACGTCCCACAACTTCGATCCACAAGTCTAATAAGAGAAAAGGACACGTTTGAGAAAATTCTAAGCCCAATAAAGTACAGAAATGCCACCAAATAACCCCAAACGACCCACCCGGTCTGGTTTAAACCGAAAATGAACATATGTCGAAATAGGTATCAATTCGAGGTGACAACCCTCAACATCGTATCCACACGTCTAATATGAGATATGAAAACTTTTTAGAAAATCCCAAACCCCAAAAGTACAGAAATACCCCCAAATAACATCAAACGACCAACACGGTCTGGTTTACACCAAAAATAAATATATTTCAAAATAGGTATCGATTCGAATTTCACGATCCTCAACATCGTATCCACACGTCTAATAAGAGATAAGGACATTTTTTAGAGAATCTCAAACCCATAAAAGTACAGAAATGCCCCCAAATAACCCCAAACGACCCACCCGATCCGGTTTAAACCGAAAATGAACATATGCCAAAATAGGTATCAATTCGAAGGTCACGACCCTCAACATCGCAACCACACGTCTAATAAGAGATAAGAAAACTTTTTAGAAAATACAAAACCCAAAAAAGTACAAAAAATCCCCAAATAACCCCAAACGACCAACCCGGTCTAGTTTTAAACCAAAATTGAACATATGTCGAAATAGGTATCGATTCGAAGGTCACGACCCTCAACATTGTATCCACACGTCTAATAGGTGATAAGGACACTTTTTAGAAAATCCAAAGGCCAAAACCACACAAAAATGCCCCAAAAGAACCCAAACGACCCACCCGGTCTGGTTTAAACCGAAAATGAACATATGACGAAATAGGTATCGATTCGAAGGTCATGACCCTCAACATCCCATCTACATGTCTAATTAGAGATAAAGACACTTTTAAAAAACATTCCAAATCCAAAAAAGTACAGAAATGCCCCCCCCCCCAAAATAACCCCAAACGACCAACCTGGTCTGGTTTAAACCAAAAATGAACATATGTCCAAATAGGTATCGATTCGAAGGTCACGACCCTCAACCTCTCATCCACACGTCTAATTAGAGATAAGTACACTTTTTAGAAAATCCCAAACCCAAAACAGTACAAAAATGCCCCCAAATAAGCGCAAACGACCCACCTGATCTGGTTTAAACCGAAAATGATGATATGTCGAAATAGGTATCGATTCACAGGTCACAACCCTCAACATCGCATCCATAGGTCTAATAACAGATAAGGACACTTTTTAGAAAATCCTAAACCCAAAAAAGTACAGAAATACCCCCAAATGACCCCAAATGACCCACTCAGTCTGGTTTAAACAAAAAATGAACATATGCCGAAATAGGCATCGATTCGAAGGTCACAACCCTAAACATCGCATCCACACGTCTAATAAGAGATAAAGACAGTTTTTATAAAATACCAAACCAAAAAAAGTACAAAATAGGTATTGATTCAACGATCACGACCCTCAACATCGAATCCACACGTCTATTAAGAGATTAGGACACTTTTTAGAAAATTCCAAGCCCAAAAAATTACAAAAATTCCCCCAAACAACCCCAAATGACCCACCCGGTTTGGTTTAAACCGAAAATGAACATATGCCGAAATAGGTATCTATTCGAAGGTCATGATCCTCAACATCGCATCCACACATCTAATAAGAGATAAGGTCACTTTTTAGAAAATACCAAAACAAAAAAAGTACAGAAATGCCCCCAAATGACCCCAAACGACTTACCCGATCTGGTTTAAACCGAAAATAAACATATGTTGAAATAGGTATCGATTTGAAGGTCACGACCCTCAACATCGCATCCGCACATCTAGTAAGAGATAAGGACACTTTTTAGAAAATCCCTAGCCAAAAAAAGTATAGAAATGCCCCCAAATATCCCCAAACGACCTACCCGGTCAGGTTTAAACCGAAAGGGAACATATGTCGAAATAGGTATCGATTCGAAGGTCACGACCCTCAACATCGTATCCACACGTCTAATAAGAGATAATGACACTTTTTAGAAAATCCCAAGCCCAAAAAAGTACAGAAATGCTACCAAATAATCCCAAACCACCCACCCAATCTAGTTTAAATCGAAAATGAACATATACCGAAATAGGTATCGATTCGAAGGTCACGTCCTTCAACATCACATCCACACGTCTAATAAGAGAAAATGACACTTTTGAGAAAATCCAAAGCCAAAATAAGTACAGAAATGCCCCCAAATAACCCATAATGACCCACCCGGTCTGATTGAAACTGACAATGAACATATGCCGAATTAGATATCGATTCGAAGGTCGCAACCCTCAACATCGCATCCACACGTCTAATAAGAGATAAGGACACTTTTTAGAAAATACCAAACCAAAAAAAATACGGAAATGTCACCAAATAACCCCGAACGACTCACCCGATCTCGTTTAAACCGAAAATGAACATATGTCGAATCAGGTATCGATTCGAAGGTCACGACCCTCAACATCGCATCCACATGTAAAATAAGAGATAAGGACACTTTGTAGAGAATCTCAAACCCAAAAAAGTACAGAAATGCCCCCAAATAACCCCAAACGACCCACCCGGTCCGGTTCAAATAAAAAATGAACATATGCCGAAATAGGTATCGATTCAAAGGTCACGACCCTCATCATCGCATCCACAAGTCTAATAAGAGATAAGGACACTTTTTAGAAAATATCGAAACCAAAAAAGCAAAGAAATGCATCCCGAATAACCCAAACGATCCACTCGGTCTGGTTTAAAACGAAAATAAACATATGACGAAATAGATATCGATTCGAAGGTCAGGACCCTCAACATCGCATCCACACATCTAATAAGAGATAAGAACACTTTTTAAAAAATCCCAGGCTCAAAAAGGATAGAAATGCCCCTAAATATCCCCAAACGACCCACCCGATCAAGTTTAAACCGAAAGGGAACATATGTCGAAATAGGTATCAATTCGAAGATCACGACCCTCAACATCGCATCCACATGTCTAATAATGGATAAGGATACTTTTTGGAAAATCCCAAACACAAAAAAGTACAGATATGCCCCCAAATAACTCAAACGACACATCCGGTCAGGTTCGTACCTGAAGTGAACATATATTGAAATACGTATCGATTCGAAGGTCACGACCCTCAACATCGCATCCACACTTCTAATAAGAGATAAGGACACTTTTGAGAAAATTTCAAATCGAAAAAAGTATAGAAATTCTCCCAAATAACCCCAAACGACCTACTCGGTCTGGTCTGAATCGAAAATGAACATATGTCAAAATAGGTATCAATTCGAAGGTCATGACCCTCAACATCGAATCCACACGTCTAATAAGAGATAAGGACACTTTTAAAAAAATCCCAAGCCTAAAAACATACAAAAATGCCCCCAAAGAACCCCAAACGACCTACCCGGCTTGATTTAATCCGAAAATGAACATATGCCAAAATAGGTATTGATTCGAAGGTCACGACCCTCAACATCGCATCCACACATCTAATAAGAGATTAGGACAATTTTTAGAAAATACGAAACTCAAAAAAGTATAAAAATGCCGCCAAAATACCCCAAACGACCCACCCGGTCTGGTTTAAACCGAAATTGAACATATGTCGAAATAGGTATCGATTAGAAGGTCACGACCCTCAACATTGCATCCACACGTCCAATAAGAGATAAGCACACTTTTTACCAAACCCAAAAAAGTACAAAAATGCACCCAAATAACCCTAACGACCCACCTGGTATGGTTTAATTCGAAAATGAATATATGCCGAAATAGGTATCGATTCGAAGGTCACGACCCTCAACATCGCATCCACATGTCTAATTAGAGATAAGGACACTTTTTAGAAAATCCCAAACCCAAAAAAGTACAGAAATGCCCCCCCCAAAATAACCCCAAACGACCCACCTGGTTTGGTTTAAACAAAAAATAAACATATGTCAAAATAGGTATCGATTCAAAGGTCACGACCCTCAACATCGCATCCACACGTCTAATTAGAGATAAGTACACTTTTTAGAAAATCCCAAACCCAAAAAAATATAAAAATGCCCCCAAATAACCGCAAACGACCTACCTGATCTGGTTTAAATCGAAAATGATCATATGTCGAAATAGGTATCGATTCACAGGTCACAACCCTGAACATCGCATCCATAGGTCTAATAACAGATAAGGACACTTTTTAGAAAATCCTAAACCCAAAAAAGTACAGAAATGCCCCCAAATAACTCCAAACGACCCACCCGGTCTGTTTCGGATCGAAAATGAACATATGTCAAAATACGCATAGATTCGATAGTCACAACCCTCAACATCGCATCCAAATGTCTAATATGATATAAGGACACTTTTTACAAAATATGAAATCCAAAAAGTACAGAAATGCCCCCAAATGACCCAGCCGGTCTGGTTTAAACTAAAAATGAACATATGCCGAAATAGGTATCGATTCGAAGGTCCCGACCCTAAACATCACATCCACACGTCTAATAAGAGATAAGGACACTTTTTATAAAATACCAAACCAAAAAAAGTACAGAAATTCCACCGAATAACCCCAAACGACCAACCCGGTCTGGTTTAAACCGAAAATGAACATATGTCGAAATAGGCATCGATTTGAAAGTCACGACCCTCAACATCGCATCCACATGGCTAATAGGAGATAATGATACTTTTTAGAAAATCCCAAACC
The DNA here is from genome assembly GCF_018873765.1 of Telopea speciosissima. Classification (NCBI taxonomy): domain Eukaryota; kingdom Viridiplantae; phylum Streptophyta; class Magnoliopsida; order Proteales; family Proteaceae; genus Telopea; species Telopea speciosissima. The sequence continues at coordinate 14,140 of NW_025317629.1, forward strand.
CAAAAAAGTACAAAAATACCCCCAAATAACCCCAAACGACCCACCCGGTCTGGTTTAAACCAAAAATGAACATAGGTCAAAATAGGTATCGATTCGAAGGTCATGACCCATAACATCGCATCCACACGTCTAATTAGAGATAAGGACACTTTTTAGAAAATCCCAAACCCAAAAATGTACAGAAATGCCCCCAAATAACCCCAAACGACTCACCTGGTCTGGTTTAAACCGAAAATGAACATATGTCGAAATAGGTATTGATTCGTAGGTCACAATCCTCAACATCGCATCCACATGTCTAATAAGAGATAAGGACACTTTCTAGATAATCCCAAACCCAAAAAAGTATAGAAATGCGTCCAAATAACTTCAAACGACCCACCCAGTCTGGTTCGGACCGGAAATGAACATATGTCAAAATACGTATCGATTCGATGGTCTCGACCCACATCATCTCGTCCAAACGTCTAATATTAGAAAAGAACACTTTTTAGAAAATATCAAATCCAAAAAAGTACAGAAATGCCCCTAAATAACCCAAAACGACTGACCCGGTCTAGCTTAAATTGAAAATTAACATATATCGAAATAGATATCGGTTCGAAGGTCACGAGACTCAACATCACATCCACACATCCAATAAGAGATAAGGACACCTTTTAGTGAATCCCAAACCAAAAAAGTACAGAAATGACCCCAAATAACCCAAAACGACCCAACCGATCTGGTTTAAATCAAAAAATGAAATTATGCCGAAATAGGTATCGATTCGAAGGTCACGACCCTCAACATCGTATCCACACGTCTGATAAGAGATAAGGACAATTTTTAGAAAATCCCAAGCCCAAAAAAGTACAGAAATGCCCCTAAATAACCCCAAACTACCAACCCGGTGTGGTTTAAAACGAAAATGAACATATGACGAAATAGGTATCGATTCGAAGGTCACGACGTCAACATCGCATCTACATGTCTAATAAGAGACAATGACACTTTTTAGAAAATACTAAACACAAAAAGGTGCAGAAATGCCGCCAAATATCCCCAAACGACCCACCCGGTCTGGTTTAAACCGAAAATGAACATATGTCAAAATAGGTATCGATTCGAAGGTCATGGCCCTCAACATCATATCCACATGTCTAATAAGAGATAAGGATACTTTTTAGAAAATACTAAATCCAAAAAAGTGCAGAAATGCTCCCAAATAACCCCAAACGACCCACTAAACAAAAAATGAACATATGTCGATATAGGTTTCGATTCGAAGGCCACGACCGTCAACATCACATCCACACGTCTAATAAGAGATAAGGACAGTTTTTAGAGAATCTCAAACCCAAAAAAGTGTAGAAATGACCCCAAGTAACCCCAAACGACCCACCCGGTCTGGTTTAAATAAAAAATGAACATAAGTCGAAATAGGTATCGATTCGAAGGTCACAACCCTCAACATCGCATCTACACGTCTAATAAGAGATAAGAACACTTTTTAGAAAATCCCAAGCCCAAAAAAGTACAGAAATGCCCCCAAATAACCCCAAAACACCCGGTCTAGTTTAAACCGAAAATGAACATTTATCCAAATTGGTATCGATTCGAAGGTCACGACCCTCAACATCGCATCCACATGTCTAATCAGAGATAAGGACACGTTTTAGAAAATCCCACGCCCAAAAAAGTGCAAAAATGCCCCCAAATAACCCCGAACGACCCACCCGGTCTGGTTTAAACTGAAAATGAACATTTGCCGAAATACATATCAATTCGAAGGTCACGACGCTCAACATCGCATCCACACGTCTAATAAGAGATAAGGACACTTTTTAGAGAATCTCAAACCTTAAAAAGTACAGAAATGCCCCGAAATAACCCCAAATAACCCACCCAGTCTGGTTTAAACCAAAAATGAACATATGTCGAAATAGGTATCGATTCGAAGGTCACGGCCCTTAACATCGCATCCACACTCCGCCTAATAAGAGATAAGGACACTTTTAGAAAATACCAAAACCAAAAAAGTACAAAAATGCCCCCAAATAACCAAAAACAACCCACCCGGTCTGGTTTAAACCGAAAATGAACATATGTTGAAATAGGTATCGATTCGAAGGTCACCACCCTCAACATTGCATCCAGATGTCCATTAAGAGATAAGGTCACTTTTTAGAAAATCCCAAGCCCAAAAAAGTACAGAAATGCCCCCAAATATCCCCAAACGACCCACCTGGTCAGGTTTAAACCAAAAAGGAACATATGTCGAAATAGGTATCGATTCAAAGGTCATGACCCTCAACATCGCGTCCACACGTCTAATAAGAGATAAGGACACTTTTTAGAAAATCCCAAGCCCAAAAAAGGACAGAAATCCAGCCAAATAACCCCAAACCACCCACCCGGTCTGGTCTAAACCGAAAATGAACATATGCCAAAATAGCTATCGATTCGAAGGTCCCGACCCTCAACATCGCATCGACACGTCTAATAAGAGAAAAGGACACTTTTTTTAGAAAATACCAAGCCAAAAAAAGTACAAAAATACCCCCAAATAACCCCAAACGACCCACCCGGTCTGGTTTAAACCGAAAATGAACATATGTCGAAATAGGTATCGATTCGAAGGTCAAAACCCTCAACATTGCATCTACACGTCTAATAAGAGATAAGAACACTTTTTAGAAAATCCCAAGCCCAAAAAAGTTTAGAAATGCCCCCAAATAACCCCAAAACACCCAGTCTAGTTTAAATCGAAAATGAACATTTATCCAAATTGGCATCGATTCGAAGGTCACGACCCTCAACATCGCATCCACACGTCTAATCAGAGATAAGGACAAGTTTTAGAAAATCCCATGCCCAAAAAAGTACAGAAATGCCCCCAAATAACCCCAAACGACCCACCCGGTCTGGTTTAAACTGAAAATGAACATATGCCGAAATACATATCGATTCGAAGATCACGACCCTCAACATCGCATCCACATGTCTAATAAGAGATAAGGACACTTTTTAGAGAATCTCAAACCCTAAAAAGTACAGAAATGCCCCGAAATAACCCCAAACAACCCACCCGGTCCGGTTTAAACAAAAAATGAACATATGTCGAAATAGGTATCGATTCGAAGGTCACGACCCTTAACATCGCATCCACACACCGCCTAATAAGAGATAAGGACACTTTTTAGAAGATACCAAAACAAAAAAAGTACAGAAATGCCCCCAAATAACCCCAAACGACCCACCCGGTCAGGTTTAAACCGAAAATGAACATATGTTGAAATAGGTATCGATTCGAAGGTCACCACCCTCAACATTGCATCCACACGTCTAATAAGAGATAAGGACACTTTTTATTAAATCCCAAGCCCAAAAAAGTACAGAAATCCCGCCAAATAACCCCAAACCACCCACCCGGTCTGGTTTAAACCAAAAATGAACATATGCCAAAATAGGTATCGATTCGAAGGTCACAACCCTCAACATCGCATCCACACGTCTAATAAGAGATAGGGACACTTTTTTTAGAAAATACCAAGCCGAAAAAAGTACAAAAATGCCCCCAAATAACCCCAAACGACCCACCCAGTCTGGTTTAAACCGAAAATGAACATATGTCGAAATAGGTATCGATTCAAAGGTCATGTCCCTCAACATCGCATCCACACGTCTAATAAGAGAAAATGACACTTTTGAGAAAATCGCCCAAAAAAGTATAGAAATGCCCCCAAATAACCCCAAACAACCCACTCAGTCTGGTTTAAATCGAAAATGAACATATGTCAAAATAGGTATCGATTCGAAGGTCACGACCCTCAACATCGCATCCACACGTCTAATAAGAGATAAGGAAACTTTTTAGAAAATCCCAAACCTAAAAAAGTACAGAAATGCCCCCAAATAACCCTAAATGACCCACCCGGTCTGGTTTAAACTGAAAATGAATATATGCCAAAATAGGTATCGATTCGAAGATCACGATCCTCAACATCACATCAAACGTCTAATTAGAGATAAGGACACTTTTTAGACAATCCCAAGCCCATAAAAGTACAGAAATGCCCCCAAATAACCTCAAACGACCCACCCGGTCTGGTTTAAACTAAAAATGAACATATGTCGAAATAGGTATCATATTGGGCAAGAAATAATGCAAGCAGTCCTCTTATGGAAAGTACAGATTGGGGGTCTATTAGGGAATCTCTCGTTGCAAATCCTTGAAGAGGGTGACAAGGCTGATGGGGATAATCTAGGAGAGGAATCGCAGATGGGGTCCACTCGATTTGAAGGAGATCTCCACCAAGGGGAAAGAAAATTGCGGCTTAACTAATCAAAGGGGTCCAATTTTAGATGGTAATGAGGAGGTGGCGCCTAGCTATTCGTTGATGGGGATTGCTCCAAATCGTGTGGTGGACAAGGTCGCGGCTATTGTGGAAGGTGACCAATTCGTTGAAGATTCTTTGAGCTCAAGGGAGAAATAGTTATTTCCTTCTAAACCCTCACCAATTTTGAAAGATTAAAAAAGCAAGTGTGGAGATTCGGTCAACCCAAGGGCAGTCTGGGAAAGGTATGGGCCATTTAAATTCTATTTCTTATTCTATTCTGGGCCGACTCACGGGGAGGGGGTCTAAGTTCCAGGCTCAACGGGTTCTCTTAAACCCGAAAGATTCCAATGGAACTAAGGGAGATGGACCTAGCAAGGGGGGGTTTGACGGTTCTAACCTTGATGCCAAATGAAGTGTTTAGTTTGGAACATTAGAGGCATGAATGCCTCAACTAAACGGCTGGGGATTAAGAAGGTGTGCAAAAACCATCAAATTAATTTGGCTCGTCTTCTGGAAACTAAAGTTAAGGTGGAAAACTGTGCTGCTATGTTTGACAATTTTATTTCAGATTGGAAGTATGTGCACAATGGAGAGACTGATTCCACTATTCGGATTTGGTTGGGTTGGGATCCAAATTTTTTTAATGTTGAAGAAATCCAAAAAACCAAGCAGTTTATTCATGTTAAGGTGTCAATTGTGGGTACCACTGTCTCTTTCCTTTGTACTGCAGTGTATGCTCTTAACTCTTTGGAAGGTCGGAAGGAATTGTGGGAGGATGTGGGGACTCTTGCTAATGATATTGCTACTCCTTGAGCTGTCATAGGGGATTTTAATGTGATTCGGCATCAGAATGAGAAAATTGGTGGGGACCCTGTTTGGTTTGAGGCTATTGATGACTTCAACACTTTTATTGATGGCTCAGGGCTGATTGACTTGAAGTGGAAAGGGGAAGCTATGACTTGGAATAATAGAAAAAGTGGTGATGCTAGAATTTGCTGCAAGCTAGATAGGGTGATGGTAAACTTGGTTTGGATGGATGTGTTCAGGTCTTCAGAAGCTACTTTTCACCCTCCTGGTCTCTCTGACCATTCTGCAGTGGTGGTGGCTATGTTAGACGAGGCTAATTTCGGCCCTAAACCTTTCAGGTTTTTTGAAGCTTGGATTGGCAGAGATGGTTTTGATGATATGGTTCGCAAGGGTTGGGGGCAGCCTGTTAGCATGTCTCTCAATCCTATTCTTCGGTTTGCTGCCCCGGCTAAGGAATGTTAAAAAAGAGTTGAGGAAGTGGAATAAAGAGTACATTGGAGATGTTTTTATTGCGATAAAGGCTGCAGAGGCTGACCTGTATCAGATTCAATGCAATCTTGGTGACCACCCTGATGACCCGAATTTGGTTCTTTTGGAGACACACAAAGGTGAATTTGTGGGAAGCTTTGGCCACTGAAGAAAATTTTTGAAGGAGAAATCTAGGATGAAACATATTCAGCTGGGGGATGGTAATAATAGTTTCTTTCACTTAGGAGAGAGAAGCTCTGACCATTTTGAGAGGGGGATTTTTTGTGTTTACTCTTGGTGATGGCCAACAGGCCATTAGCTCCGGCTAATGGTCTCCCTCCTGATCTCAGTCCGGGAGGGGGTGGAGAGGGTGTCATTATTTGTTGGAATGGGGATGGTGCTTGTGCAGGAGATGGTGGTGGTGAGGGTTCTTCAAGTGCTGCTGCTTCCATTTCAGTTTCTCCTTTGAAGACTACGGCTGTAGTGGGGTCCCATTTGGTGGATGATGATCAAGGCTTGGGTGGTTCGGATTTGGGAGGAGATGCTGTTGGAGACTTTCCACAGCCAAAGGGTGGGGTTGTAAATGAATTTGCAGGAACGGTTAAGAGGAGTATTGGGGTGCCATGGTCAGCCTTATTTTCTTCTTCTTCTTCGTTGGTTAGTGATGGGCTACAACTTACTTTTGTTGAACCTATGAAGGTTGATGGGGATTTGACTACTAAGTGCCCATCTTCAATGATAAAAAATGGTCTGGAAAAGTGAAAGAACACCCTTATGGGTCATTTTATTGGGGGCAGGCCTAGTTTCAACTTTGCCCGAGAAATGTTATTGAAGCAATGGAAGATTTTCGGCCATGTTGATGTGAATTTGTTGGACAGTGGAATATTCATTTTCATGTTTAATCTTGAAGATGATAAGATTAAAGTTCTTGAAGGGGGTGTTGGTCAAACAACGATCCAGGGATCGGACCATGGTTCCCTAGGGAAACCAATATACAGAAAAATTAGGGTTTTGCACACCCTGGGTTATCCCATGGTGTCCCATGGGTGCCCCATTAAATTTTAGGGTTTCCCATGGTCCCCCATGGGAACCCTGGTGCATCGCTATTAGGGTTTCTCCTTCCCTATTGCGACCTATAAAATTAATTATCACAATAGGGATGGAGAAATTCGTCTCTAGTCCATCACATGGCAAGAGGGATCCATCCCATACTCGAATGCGCAGCGGAAATTAATCGATCCGAGTTTCTTTCGCATCCCATAAATATTAATAATCAATGAACAGAAGGAATTAATAAAGAACTGCTAACCTGGTGACCCTCAAGTGTTGCTCCTCTAATAGACAGTGGTTCTTCCTCCAGTGAGCGCTCCAAGCAAATGATTCGAACCTCCAATGGTGCTACCAAGGTTCTACACGCCAATCCCGTATGCCCTCAAACTCCTTAGCACGCATCTAGGGTTTCACAAACCCTAACTCTCAAACACAGGTGAGAGAAGCAAGAAGAAGAAGAGATATCACAAGAGGGAGAGAGAGAAACCAAAAACGTAGGAGAGAGAGTGTCTGCTCCAAAAACATGGAGAGCTTCTCCATTCTGCGTTTTATGGTCCCCTATTTATAATAATAGGGTTTAATTAAATCCTAGATAGATTTAATAGAGCCCTAGTGAGAGTCTGACTCTCTCTCTCTCAGTCTGGCAGTTCTGTTTAAACTCAAAGTGCTACACAAGTGAAGAAGCAGAATCTAATAGGGAAAGTATTAATTAGATTCTTTATTTAATTATTAATGGATAATTATAATTAGCACCAAATCTATTAATTAAATAAAGAGCCAATTAAATTAGCAAATTCCAAATAACTCCCTATATGATAATAATTTATCATATACAACCCCCCCCACTAATCAACACCATCATTATGGAATCTAGGGCATGTAAACATGTACTGCCAAACCCCAATCCATAGTACATGTCCATATAAGAGCGTCGTGCATCCGATCGGGTCCCGCAAAACTCAATAAAATACTTTGTTCAAATAATTATAAATAATGTATCATTTTATGTAAAATAGATTTTTGCAAAACCATTTTCAAAACGGATCGGATCCGCATTCGATCCGACCATGCATGCACAGATCTCTATCTTGGTGTTCCCCAATCGGGCAGTGGTGACCGTGTTGGATAACTCCTTCACTCACAAAGTGTTCACGCATTCCCAAAACATCGGCTTTGACTCGCTTGAGTCTCAGTCATTGATGAACCAAAGAATGCGATCACACTTTGCAGTGACAGGGTTCCCTCAGGTACAGGGTGTCGGTGACACATGTCTATCCCTTCCTACATCTGGCAGTAATACATGAGGGAATCGACAAAGTAGATTCTTCGCCAATACACACATCAAACATGTGAGCACTCGCATTCGGACCCTGACATCACATGTCGAGGCATACCCAATGCGACGACCATATGATAAGGGTGCCCAGCCCAAACCCTAGTCGTGACTACCATTTTAAGTATAACTTACGGACACATAATGCTCAAAAAGTTTATATCGCATGTGACAATATTAAACTAAAATGTATAAATGTTCAATACAAAGGTGAACCGGGTTGAACCGGACTGAACCGGGTTTGATGGACACACACTTGTCCAACAGGGGGCCCATGGTATGTCCAAAGAAGGCCTTTGATTCTTCGTCCATGGAGCCTGGATGCTTGTATGGAAAGGGTCAATTTATGTTCTGTACCAGTTTGGGTTTCTTTGCCCAATCTTCCCTTTCACTTTTGGTCGGCTGAAGCTCTTAGTTCTATCGGGAGAGTGATTGGGAAGCCGATTGTCACTGATAAGATGACAAGATCCATAGAGCGATTGTCCTATGCTTGGCTGTGTGTGGAGGTGTCTGCATTTTTTGACCTACCATCCTTTATTCCGGTCTATGGAGATGATGGCCTTTCTTTTCACCAAAGGGTGGTTTATGATTGGAAACCTCCATATTGTAAGCATTGTAGGGTGTTTGGACATTTAGATGCGACTTGCAAGTTTGGTGTTCGTAGTTCCACCAAGAACTCAGGTCCTAAAAAAGAATGGAGAGTGAAGGATTCTTCGAAGCCGATTGATCTGGGTGAAGGTGCAGCTTTGAAGGATTTGGCCAGAAAGGATGGTGGAAGCTTAGCCGGAGATGGAGGTGGTGATTTGGCCGGAGTTGGAGGCAGGCAGCTGGCCATGCCCATCTTTTCTTTGACTGTCCCTTTTCTAAAGCCATATGGGATAGGGTCAGTTCTTTGTGTTCTCCAAGTGGTAAAGGTCCTTCTGGCCTGTCTGACGTGGTTAATTGGCTCTCTCATGTGGTTTGTGCTAATGACAAGTTAGATGTTATTCCTAAGCTGGCTTTCTGTGCGACGGTTTATCATATTTGGTGGGAGAGAAATCAACGCCTCTTTAGTAATCAATCAAGGTCTTATGATAAAAATTTTCAAGATGTCAAATTTGATGTGGTCACTAAAGGCTCCCACTGTTCGGTTTTGGCTACCCATACTCCTAGAAATCAGTTTTTGGTTGACAAGTGGGGGGTTCAAGTGCAATAGGCTGTCTTGGCCCCAAAAGCTTGTTCTTGGCCGAAGCCCCCTGCTCACTTGGTAATGCTCCATTGTGATGGGTCTTTGAGTGGCGATAGAGCTGCTTATGGGGGTATTATTCGTAATACCATAGGAGAACCAATCCTGGCCTATGTAGGTAAAGGCATGGAGGCTTCGGTTCTTAGCATTGAGTTATTGGCTATTCATAGAGGAGTGGTATCGTGCTTAGAGAGGAATCTTCGATATGTTTCTATCAGATCTGATTCAAAATTGGCAGTGGAGATTCTTACAGGTGTGATCAGCTGCCCTTGGAATGTGTATGTTTTGAAGAGCCAGATCATTTCTAGTTTGATCCAGTTTACACGCCATGAAGAGAGGCATGTTTGGAGAGAATTGAACCAACCGACAGATTTTATTGCTTCCATGAATAGTGGGGATGGGGAAACTATTATGTATCCTCCTGAGTTTCATGATGACCTGATGCGGCTGATTCATGATGATGCTAATGGAAAGGCCCACTTTAGGCCTCCGTGATTGGGTTGGGTTGGTTTTCCTTGTATGTCCGAGGGGTTTGTCCTTGGGGGTGTGGGGCCTCTTCCTCTTCCTTAGGTCTGTCTAAGGGGTGGAAGTAGGCTGCCTTCTCGTGTATTTTCTTGTCTTCTTCTATACACTCACAAAATTACCTATCGAAAAATAAAAAGGTATCGATTCGAAGGTCATGACCCTCAACATCGCATCCACACGTCTAATTAGAGATAAGGACACTTTTTTGAAAATCCTAAACCCAAAAAAGTACAGAAATGCCCCAAAATAACCCCAAACGACCCACCTGGCCTGGTTTAAACCGAAAATGAACATATGTCGAAATAGGTATGGATTTGCAGGTCAAAACCATCAACATCACATCCACACGTATAATAAGAGATAAGGATACTTTTTAAAAATCCCAAACCCAAAAAAGTACAGAAATGCCCCCAAATAAAGCCAAACGACACACCCGGACAGGTTTGGACCAGAAATGAACATATGTCAAAATACGTATCAATTCGAAGGTCACGACCCTCAACATCACATCCACACATCTAATAAGAGAAAATGACACTTTTTAGAAAATACCAAATCCAAAAAAGTACAGAAATGCCCCCTAATAACCCCAAACAACCCACCAGGTCTGGTTTAAACCAAAAATGAACATATGTCGAAATAGGTATCGATTCGAAGGTCAAAACCCTCAACATCGCATCCACATGTCTAATAGGAAATAATGACACTTTTTAGAGAATCCCAAACCCATAAAAGTACAGAAATGCCCCCAAATAACCCCAATCGACCCACCCGGTCCGGTTTAAATCGAAAATGAACATATGCCGAAATAGGTATCGATACAAAGGTCACGACCTTCAACATCGTATCCACACGTCTAATAAGAGATAAGGACACTTTTTAGAAAATTCCAAACCCAAAAAATTACAAAAATGCCCCAAAATAACCCCAAATGACCCACCCGGTTTGGTTTAAAACAAAAAAGAACATATGCCGAAATAGGTATCGATTCGAAGGTCACGACCCTCAACATCACATCCACACGTTTAATAAGAGAAAAGGACACTTTTTAGAAAAAACCAAATCCAAAAAAGTATAGAAAACCCCTAATAACCCCAAACAACCCACCAGGTCTGGTTTAAACAAAAAATGAACATATGTCAAAATAGGTATCGATTCGAAGGTCACGACCCTCAACATCACATCCATACGTCTAATAAGAGATAAGAACACTTTTTCGAGAATCCCAAACCCAGAAAAGTACAAAAATGCCCCCAAATAACCCCAATCGACCCACCTGGTTCGGTTTAAACAAAAAATGAACATATGCCAAAATAGGTATCTATTCGAAGGTCACGACTCTCAACATCGCATCCACACATCTAATAAGTGATAAGGAAACTTTTTAGAAAATATCAAACCCAAAAAAGTACAAAAATTCCCCCAAATAACCCCATAAAACCCACCCGGCTTAGTATAAACAGAAAATGAACATATGTCAAAATAGGTATCGATTTGAAGGTCACGACCCTCAACATCGCATCCACATGTCTAATAAGAGATAAGGAAACTTTTTAGAAAATTCCAAGCCCCAAAAATTATAGAAATGCCCCCAAATAACCCCAAACGACCCTCAACACCACATCCATACGTCTAATAAGAGATAAGAACACTTTTTCGAGAATCCCAAACCCAAAAAAGTACAGAAATGCTCCCAAATAACCCCAATCGACCCACCTGGTTCGGTTTAAACCGAAAATGAACATATGCCAAAATAGGTATCTATTTGAAGGTCACAACTCTCAACATCGCATCCACACGTCTAATAAGTGATAAGGACACTTTTTAGAAAATATCAAACCCAAAAAAGTATAGAAATTCCCCCAAATAACCCCATACAACCCACCCGATCTAGTATAAACCGAAAATGAACATATGTCAAAATAGGTATCGATTCGAAGGTCACGACCCTCAACATCGCATCCACACGTCTAATAAGAGATAAGGAAACTTTTTAGAAAATTCCAAGCCCAAAAAATTGTAGAAATGCCCCAAAATAACCCCAAACGACCCACCTAGTCTGGTTTAAATTGAAAATGAACTTATGTCGAAATAGGTATGGATTCGCAGGTCACAACCCTCAACATCGCATCCACATGTCTAATAAGAGATAAGTATACGTTTTAGAAAATCCCAAACCCAAAGAAGTACACAAATCTCCCCAAATAACCCCAAACGACCCACCCGGTAAGGTTTAAACCGAAAGGGAACATATGTCAAAATAGGTATCGATTCGAAGGTCACGACCCTCAACATCCCATCCACACGTCCAATGAGAGATGAGGACACTTTTTAGAAAATCCAAAGCCCAAAAAATTATAGAAATTCCGCCAAATAACCCCAAACCACCCACCTGGTCTGGTTTAAACCGAAAGTGAACATATGCCGAAATAGGTACTGATTCGATGGTCACGACCCTCAACATCGCATCCACACGTCTAATAAGAGATAAGGCACTTTTTAGAAAATCCCAAGCCTAAAAAAGTACAGAAATGCCGCCAAATAACCCCAAACCTCCCACTCGATCATGTTTAAATCGAAAATGAATATATGCCGAAATAGATATCGATTCGAAGGTCAAGACCCTCCACATCGCATCCACACGTCTAATAAGAGATAAAGATACTTTTTTTAGAAAGTACCAAACCCAAAAAAGTACAGAAATGGCCCCAAATAACCCCAAACGACCCACCCAGTTTGGTTTAAATCGAAAATGAATATATCCTGAAATAGGTATAAATTCAAAGGTCACAACCCTCAACATCGCATCCACACGTCTAATAAGAGATAAAGACACTTTTTTTAGAAAGTACCAAACCCAAAAAAGTACAGAAATGCCCCCAACTAACCCCAAACGAGCTACCCAGTTTCGTTTAAATTTAAAAGGAACATATGTCAAAAAAGGTATCGATTCGAAGGTCACGTCCCACAACATCACATCCACACGTCTAGTAAGAGAAAATGACACTTTTGAGAAAATCCTATGCCCAAAGAAGTATAGAAATGCCACCTAATAACCCCAAACGACCCATCTGGTCTGGTTTAAATCGAAAATGAACATATGTCAAAATAGGTATCGATTCGAAGGTCACAACCCTCAACAACGCATCCTCACGTTTAATAAGAGATAAGGAAACTTTTTAGAAAATCCCAAACCCAAAAACGTATAGAAATGCCCCCAAATAACCCCAAATGACCCACCCGGTCTTGTTTAAACAGAAAATGAATATATGCCAAAATAGGTATCGATTCGAAGTTCAAGATCCTCAACATTGCATGCACACGTCTAGTAAGAGATAAGGACACTGTTGAGAGAATCTCAAACCCAAAAATCTACAGAAATGCCCCCAAATAACCCCAAAAGACCCACCTGGTCCGGTTTAAATCGAAAATGAACATATGCCAAAATAGGTATCAATTCGAGGGTCACGACCCTCAACATCGCATCCACACGTCTAATAAGTGATAAAAACATTTTTAAGAAAATACCAAACCCAAAAAAGTACAGAAATTCCCCCAAATAACCCGAATCGACCAACCCGGTCTGGTTTAAACCAAAAATGAATATGTTAAAATAGGTATCGATTCGAAGGTCACGACCCTTAACATCGTATCCACACGTCTAATAAAAGATAAGGACACTTTTTAGAAAATCCCAAGCGCAAAAAAGTATGAAAATGACGCCAAATAACCCCAAACCACCCACCCGGTTTGGTTTAAATAAAAAATGAATATATGCCTAAATAGGTATCGATTCGAAGGTCACGATCCTTAACATCGCATCCACACGTCTAATAAGAGATAAGGACACTTTTTTTAGAAAGTACCAAACCAAAAAAAGTACAGAAATGCCCCCAAATAAGCTCAAACGACCCACCCGGTCTGGTTTAAACCGAAAATGAACATATGTCAAAATAGGTATCGATTCGAAGCTCACGTCCCTCAACATCGTATCCACACATCTAATAAGAGAAAAGGACACTTTTGAGTAAATCCTAAGCCCAACAAAGTATAGAAACGCCACCAAATAACCCCAAATGACCCACCCAATCTGGTTTAAATCGAGAATGAACATATGTCGAAATAGGTATCGATTCGAAGCTCACGACCCTCAACATCGCATCCACACGTTTAATAAGAGATAAAGAAACTTTTTAGAAAATCCCAAACCTAAAAAATTATAGAAATGCCCCAAATAACCCCCAACGACCCACCCGGCCTGGTTTAAATAAAAAATAAATATATGCCAAAATAGGTATCGATTCGAAGTTCACGATCCTCAACATCGCATCCACATGTCTAATAAGAGATAAGGACACTTTTTAGAGAAGCTCAAACCCAAAAAGTATAGAAATGCCCCCAAATAACACCAAACTACCCACCCCATCCAGTTTAAATCGAAAATTAACATATGCCGAAATAGGTATCAGTTCGAAGGTCACGACCCTCAACATCGCATCCACACGTGTAATAGGAGATAAGAACACTTTTTAGAAAATACCAAACCCAAAAAAGTACAGAAATTACCCCAATTAACCCTAATCGACCAACCCGATCTGGTTTACACCGAAAATGAACTTATGTCAAAATAGGTATCGATTCGAAGGTCATGACCCTCAACATCGCGTCCACATCTCTAATAAGAGATAAGGACACTTTTATTAAAAAATACCAAACCCAAAACGGTACGGAAGTGCACCCAAATAACCCCAAACGACCCACCCGGTCTGGTTTAAACAAAAAATGAACATATGTCGAAATAGGTATCGATTCGATGGTCACATCCCTCAACATCGCATCCACACGTCTAATAAGAGAAAATGACACTTTTGAGAAAATCCTAAGCCCTTAAAAGTACATAAATGCCCCCAAATAACCCCAAACATCACACCCGATCTGGTTTAAACCGAAAATGAACATATGTCGAAATAGGTATCGATTCGAAGGTCACGACCCTCAACATCGCATCCACACGTCTAATAAGAGATAAGGAAACTTTTTAGAAAATCCCAAACCCAAAAAAGTATAGAAATGCCCCCAAATAAACCCAAACGACCCACCAGTCTGGTTTAAACCGAAAATGAATATATGCCAAAATAGGTATTGATTCGAAGTTCACGATCCTCAACATCGCATCCACACGTCTAATAAGTGATAAGGACACTTTTTAGAAAATTCCAAGCCCAAAAAATTACAAAAATGCCCTCAAATGACCCACCCGGTTTGGTTTAAACCGAAAACGAACATATGCAGAAATAGGTATCGATTCGAAGGTCACGACCCTCAACATCACATCCACACGTCTAATAAAAGAAAAGGACACTTTTTAGAAAATACCAAATCCAAAAAAGTAATGAAATGCCCCCTAATAACCACAAACAACCCACCAGGTCTGGTTTAAACTGAAAATGAACATATATCGAAATGGGTATCGATTTGAAGGTCACAACCTTCAACATCGCATCCACACGTCTAATAAGAGATAAGGACACTTTTTAGAAAATTCCAAGCCCAAAAAATTACAAAAATGCCCCCAAATAACCCAAAATCACCCACCTGGTTTGGTTTAAATCGAAAATCAACATATGTCGAAATAGGTATCGATACGAAGGTCACGACCCTCAACATCGCATCCACACGTCTAATAAGAGATAAGGGCACTGGCTGTAAAGTGGTTTTTCATGAAGTCTTACCTTCCTAGTTCGGTTAATGCTACTTTGATCTGCCTTATCCCTAAGACAGGAGATGTAACCTCATTTGCAGGATATAGGCCTATAGCCCTTTGCAATCTCTTTTACAAAATCATTACCAAAGTGTTATCCAATAGGCTGCAAGGAGTGATTGGGCAGGTGGTCAGTGACTGTCAGTCTGCTTTCATCAAGGGTAGGTCTATAGTAGAGAATATTTTGGTTTGCCATGATGTGGTTCGAGGGATTGAGCAGAAAGGCACTAGCCCCACAGCTGTTTTGAAGATCGATCTCCATAAAGCTTATGATTCTCTCAGTAGGAGGTTTTTGTTTGAGATTATGGAGAGAATGGGTTTCCCTCAGCAGTTCATTGGTTGGGTGAAGGCTTGTGTGGACTCCCCTTCTTTCTCCATTTTACTGAATGGGAGCCCGGCAGGATATTTTAAAGGAGGAAGGGGTATTCGGCAGGGGGATCCAATATCTCCTTACCTATTCACTATTGCTATGGAGGGCTTCTCAGCTATGATGAGGAAATTGGAGGTTGAAAATAGGATCACTCTTCTACCCAGGTGCAAGCGGTCCCATCTCTCTCACCTTATTTTTGCTGATGATTTGATGATATTCGTGAAAGCCACCACAGACTCTATTTCGGCCTGCCTGGGGGTCCTAGGTGATTTTCATACCTACTCTGGGTTGAAACTCAACAGACTAAGTCCTCTATTATTTTAGGGGCCTAACCCACACCGTCGATCGCAACTTTTGGAATTAACGAATTTTGTGGATACCAAATTACCTATTCGGTATTTAGGTGTTCCGCTTGTCTCTCAGAAATTAACTTTTGCTGATTGTACTTCTATTCTGGATCGTGTTAGGAGCAGACTTGATGGATTGAAGGCTCGGCTCTTATCTTTTGCAGGGAGGCTTCAGCTGTTGATCTCAGTCCTTTAGGAGTGTTATATCTATTGGTCAGGACTCTTTGGTTTGCCTGGTGCTCTCAAGACAAAGCTAGAGTCTATGTTCTCGAATTTTCTATGGGCTGGCCAATCTCTTTATCGTAAGGTACATTACATTTCTTGGGATAGAATTTGTAAGCCTAAGGCTGAAGGGGGCCTTGGAATTAGGAGGATTTCTGATATGAATTCTGCGGGTATCCTTAAGCAAATCTGGTGGATTGCTTCTAGGAAGGATAGCCTTTGGGTTAGATGGGTGTACACCTGATACCTTAGAAATGATTCTATTTGGACTGTTAAGACTTCCCAAAATTGCTCTTGGGTGTGGAGGAAGATTCTTAAGTATAGGGACTTGGCTGAACCCCATATCTATCATATTATTGGGAATGGCCACTCTACTAGACTATGGTTGGATTATTGGCACCCCAAAGGGGTTTTGATTAAAAGTTTTGGTGATCGGATTCGATATGATGTTGGTTCCACCAGGCTTGCCTTGGTTTCTGATCTTATTAGGAATGGCCAATGGCTTTCTCCCCCTCAGGGCTCTTTTGATCCGACATCGCTTTTAGAGACCTCCCTAGTATTCCCATTGTTAATGGAAGGGCAGATCTTGTTGTTTGGAAAGGTACGGCTAATGGCATTTTTTCTACAAAGTCGGCTTGGGAGAAAGTGAGGAGTAGTTCTATAATGGTAGCTTGGCACAAGCTTGTTTGGTTTCTTGGTTTTTTGCCTAGGCATTCCCTCAGACATCGCTTGAGATGCCTGATGTCGTGGCTCCCCACAAAAGACCAGCTTCAAAGAAGGAATATAAATATTGGGCAGAATTGTATTCTTTGTTGGGGAAGTTCAGAATGCCATAGCCATTTATTCTTTGAGTGTCCTTTTTCCAGAAACATTTGGGATAGAGTTAGTTCTATGCTTTTTCTTAGTAGTAAAGGCCCGGCTAGCCTCCTTGATGTGGTTAACTGGCTTGTTCAGGTAGTGTGTGTTAATGATAATTTGGATGTTATCCCTAAGATGGCTTTTTGTACGACAATCTATCATGTTTGGTGGGAGAGAAATCAGCGTCTCTTCAATAATCAAGCAAGGTCTTATGATGCTATTATCCAAGCTATTAAGTTTGATGTTGTGACTAAGGGCTCTCAAAGCCCTATTTCGGTTGCCTACTCACCTAGGAATCAATTCCTTGTCGATATGTGGGGTTTACAGGTGAGATGGGCTGTTGTTATTCCCAAAGCTTGTGTCTGGCCCATACCTACGGCAGATTTGTTTACTTTGCATTGCGATGGTTCCTTGAGGGGAGATAGAGCTGCTTACGGGGCCTTATTCGCAATACCTTGGGTGACCCGGTTCTGGCTTATGTCAGCAAAGGTGTGGAGGCCTCAGTTCTTCATATGGAGTTACTAGCCATTTCACAGGGGTTACTGCGTGCTTACAGAGAGCTTCGCCATATGTCCATCGGATCCGATTCGAAGGTGGCTATCGAGATTCTTACAGTGTTTCCAGCTGCCCTTGGAGTGTATATACCTTGAAGTTCCAGATTTTGTCTAGCCTAAACCAGTTGGCTCGTTATGAGATAAGGCATGTTTGGAGGGAGTTGAATCAGCCGGCGGATTTTATTGCTTCTATTGATCTTAGTGACGGGGAGACTATTTTATACCCTTCGGGTTTTGCTGAGGATCTTAACCGGTTGATTTATGATGATGTCTCCGGTAAGGTCCAGTTTAGACCTCCTTGATTGGGTTGGGTGTCTTTCTCATGTATTACCGAGGGGCATGTCCTCGGGGGGTGTGGGGCCCTTCCTCCCTCTTAGAGTTGTCTAAGGGTTGGAAGTAGGCTGCCTTCTTTTGTTTTCTTTCTTTTTCTTTTTATACACATACATCTTACTTATCAAAAGAAAAAAGAGATAAGGACACTTTTTAGAAAATTCCAAACCCAAAAAATTACAAAAAAGCCCCCAAATAACCCCAAATGACCCACCTGGTTTGGTTTAAAACAAAAATGAACATATACCGAAATAGGTATCGATTCGAAGGTCACGACCCTCAACATCACATCCACACGTCTAATAAGAGAAAAGGACACTTGTTAGAAAATACCAAATCCAAAAAAGTACAGAAATGCCCCCAAATAACCCCAATCGACCCACCTGGTTCGGTTTAAACCGAAAATGAACATATGCCGAAATAGGTATCTATACGAAGGTCACGACTCTCAACATCGCATCCACATGTCTAATAAGTGATAAGGACACTTTTTATAAAATATCAAACCCAAAAAAGTATAGAAATTCCCCCAAATAACCCCATACAACCCACCCGGTCTAGTTTAAACCGAAAACGAACATATGTCAAAATAGGTATCGATTTGAAGGTCATGACCCTCAACATCGCATCCACACGTCTAATAAGAGATAAGGAAACTTTTTAGAAAATTCCAAGCCCAAAAAATTATAGAAATACCCCCAAATATCCCCAAATGACCCACCGAGTCTGGTTTAAACCGAAAATGAACATATGTCGAAATAGGTATGGATTCGCAGGTCACAACCCTCAACATCGCATCCACACGTCTAATAAGAGATAAGGATACTTTTTAGAAAATCCCAAACCCAAATAAGTACGAAAATGCCCCCAAATAACCCCAAACGACCCACTCGGTCAGGTTTAAACCGAAAGGGAACATATATCGAAATAGGTATCGATTCGAAGGTGACGACCCTCAACATCGCATCCACACGTCTAATTAAAGAAAATGACACTTTTTAGAAAATACCAAATCCAAAAAGGTAATGAAATGCCCCCTGATAACCACAAACAACCCACCAGGTCTGGTTCAAACCGAAAATGAACATATATCGAAATGGGTATCGATTTGAAGGTCACGACCCTCAACATCGCATCCACACGTCTAATAAGAGATAATGACACTTTTTAAAGAATCCCAAACCAAAAAAAGTATAGAAATGCCCCCAAATATCCCCAATTGACCCACCTGGTCCGATTTAAATTGAAAATGAACATATGCCGAAATAGGTATCGATTCGAAGGTCACGACTCTAACCATCGCATCCACACATCTAATAAGAGATAAGGACACTTTTTAGAAAATCCAAAGCCCAAAAATGTGCAGAAATGCCCCCAAATATCCACAAACGATCCACCAAATCAGGTTTAAACCGAAAGGGAACTTATGTCGAAATAGGTATCGATTCGAAGGTCATGACCCTCAACATCGCATCCACACATCTAATAAGAGATAAGGACACTTTTTAGAAAATCCCAAGCCCAAAAAAGTACAGAAATGGCGCCAAATAGCCCCAAACCTCCCACCCGGTCTGGTTTGAATCGAAAATAAATATATGCCAAAATATGTATCGATTCGAAGGTCACGACCCTCAACATCACATCCACACGTCTAATAAGAGATAAGGATACTTTTTTTAGAAAGCACTAAACCCAAAAAAGTACAGAAATGCCCCCAAATAACCGCAAACGACCCACCCAGTTTGGATTAAATCGAAAATGATTATATGCCGAAATAGGTATCGATTCGAAGGTCACGACCCTCAACATCGCATCCACATGTCCAACAAGAGATAAGGACACCGTTTTTAGAAAGTACCAAACCCAAGAAAGTATAGAAATGCCCCTAAATAACCCCAAACGACCCACCTAGTTTGGTTTAAATTGAAAATGAACACATGTCGAAATAGGTATCGATTCGAAGGTCACGTCCCACAACATCGCATCCACAAGTTTAATAAGAGATAAGGAAACTTTTTAGAAAATCCCAAACCGAAAAAAGTACAGAAATGCCCCCAAATAACCCCAAACGACCGACCCGGTCTTGTTGAAACAGAAAATGAATATCTGCCAAAATAGGTATCGATTCGAAGTTCACGATCCTCAACATCGCATGCACACGTTTAATAAGAGATAAGGACACTTTTTAGAGAATTTCAAACCCAAAAATGTACAGAAATGCCCCCAAATAACCCCAAAAGACCCACCCGGTCCGGTTTAAATAAAAAATGAACATATGCCGAAATAGGTATCAATTCGAGGGTCACGACCCTCGACATCGCATCCACACGTCTAATAAGGGATAAAAATATTTTTTAGAAAATATCAAACCCAAAAAAGTATAGAAATTCCCCCAAATAACCCCAATCGACCAACCCGGTCTGGTTTAAACCAAAAATGAATATATGTTGAAATAGGTATCGATTCGAAGGTCACGACTCTCAACATCGCATCCACACGTCTAATAAGAGAAAATGACAATTTTGAGAAAATCCTAAGCCCAAAAAAGTACATAAATGCCCCCAAAAAACCCCAAACGACACACCCGATCTGGTTTAAACTAAAAATGAACATATGTCGAAATAGGTATCGATTCGAAGGTCACGACCCTCAACATTGCATCCACATGTCTAAAAAGAGATAAGGAAACTTTTTAGAAAATTCCAAACCCAAAAAAGTATAGAAATGCCCCCAAATAACCCCAAACGACCCACCCAGTCTGGTTTAAAACGAAAATGAATATTTGTCAAAATAGGTATTGATTCGAAGTTCATGATCCTCAACATCGCATCCACACGTCTAATAAGTAATAAGGACACTTTTTCAAAAATTCCAGGCCCAAAAAATTACAAAAATGCCCCCAAATAACCCCAAATGACCCACTCGGTTTGGTTTAAACCGAAAATGTACATATGCCGAAATAGGTATCGATTCGAAGGTCACGACCCTCAACATCACATCCACACGTCTAATAAGAGAAAAGGACACTTTTAGAAAATACCAAATCCAAAAAAGTAATGAGATGCCCCCGAATAACCCCAAACAACCCACCAGGTCTGGTTTAAATCGAAAATGAACATATATCGAAATGGGTATCGATTTGAAGGTCACGACCCTCAACATCGCATCCACATGTCTAATAAGAGATAAGGACACTTTTTAAAGAATCCTAAACCAAAAAAAGTACAGAAATGCCCCCAAATATCCCCAATCGACCCACCCGGTCTGGTTTAAATCGAAAATGAACATATGCCGAAATAGGTTTCGATTCGAAGGTCATGACTCTCAACATCGCATCCACACGTCTAATAAGTGATAATGTCACTTTTTAGAAAATATAAAACCCAAAAAAATACAAAAATTCTCCCAAATAACCCCATACAACCCACCTGGTCTAGTTTAAACCGAAAATGAACATATGTCGAAATAGGTATCGATTTGAAGGTCACGACCCTCAACATCGCATCCACACGTCTAATAAGAGAAAAGGACACTTTTTCAAAAATTCCAAGCCCAAAAAATTACAGAAATGCTCCCAAGTAACCCCAAATGATCCACCTGGTCTGGTTTAAACCAAAAATGAACATATGTCGAAATAGGTATGGATTCGCAGGTCACAACCCTCAACATCGCATCCACACATCTAATAAGAGATAATGATACTTTTAGAAAATACTAGACCCAAAAAAGTACCGAAATGCCCCCAAATAACGTAAAACGACACACCCGGTCCTGTTCGGACCGAAAATGAACATATGTCAAAATACGTATCTATTCGAAGGTCACGACCCTCAACATCACATCCACACGTCTAATAAGTGAAAAGGACAATTTTTTGAAATTACCAAATCCAAAAAGTACAGAAATGCCCCCTAATAACCCCAAACAACCCACCAGGTAGGGGTGCAAGTTTGGCCCTATTGGCCCGAATTGAGCCCGAACAGGGCTTGGGCTGAGATATTTGGCCCTGAGGGCGGGTCAGGGCTGGAAATTTCTGGCCCTGAGTTAGGGTCGGGTTGGGTTAGGGTTGAGGCCTCGGGCTAAGCTTGGCCTGACCTGGCCCGGCCCTAATTTAAGTTATACAATCAAATATATATTGATATAATATATGCATTATAAACTTTAAATGTCACCCACATTCTTTTATATAATATATTATATATGAAGACAATAAGTGATATAATACTTTTTTATTATACTGTTATTTTATGTAAAATTGATAATGTTCTCCCTGGCCCTGTCCAGCCCAAGCCTTTCTTTCGCCTTCCCCGTGATCAGGGCAAATCAGGGTCAGCCAGGCCCAACCCTGAGGGCAGGTCAGGGTTGGATTTTTCGGGCCCCGAGTATGGTTCGGGTCGGGCCTGGGCCTAGCTAAGGGGAATTAGAATTGGGCTAGGGTTCTATAAAGCCCGGCCCAACCCGACCCTGTTGCAGCCCTACCACCAGGTCTGGTTTAAATAAAAAATGAACATATGTCGAAATAGGTATCGATTCAAAGGTCACGACACTAAACATCGCATCCACACGGCTAATAAGAGATAAGGACACTATTTAGAGCATCCCAAACCCAAAAAAGTATGAAAATGCCCCCAAATAACCCAATCGACCCTATCGGTCCGGTTTAACCCAAAAATGAACATATGCCAAAATAGGTATCGATTCGAAGGTCACGACTCTCAACATCGCATCCACAAGTCTAATAAGTGATAAGGACACTTTTTAGAAAATATCTAACCCAAAAAAGTACAGAAATTCCCCCAAATAACCCCATACAACCCACCCGGTCTAGTTCAAACAAAAAATGAACATATGTCAAAATAGGTATCGACTCGAAGGTCACGACCCCCAACATCGCATCCACACATCTAATAAGAGATTAGGACACTTTTCAGAAAATTCCAAGCCCAAAAAATTATAAAAATGCTCCCAAATAACCCCAAATGACCCAGCCAGTTTGGTTTAAACCAAAAATGAACATATGCCGAAATAGGTATCGATTCAAAGGTCAAGATCCTCAACATCGCATCCACACGTCTAATAAGGGATAAGGACACTTTTAAGAAAATACCAAAACCAAAAAAGTTCATAAATGCCCCCAGATAACCTCAAACAACCCACCCGGTCAGGTTTAAACCGAAAGGAAACATATGTCGAAATAGGTATCGATTCGAAGGTCACGACCCTCAACATTGCAACCACACATCTAATAAGAGATAAGGACACTTTTTAGAAAATCCAAAGCCCAAAAAAGTACAGAAATGCCGCAAAAAAACCCCAAACCAACCACCTAGTCTGGATTAAATCGAAAATGAACATATGCCAAAATAGGTATTGATTTGAAGGTCACGACCCTCAACATCGCAACCACATGTCTAATAAGATATAAGGACACTTTTTTTAGAAAATACCTATCCTAAAAAAGTACAGAAATGCCCCCAAATAACCCCAAACGACCCACCGAGTCTGGTTTAAACCAAAAATGTACATATGTCGAAATAGGTATCGATTCGGAGGTCACGTCCCTCAAAATCGCATCCACACGTCTAATAAGAGAAAAGTACACTTTTGATAAAATCCAAAGCCCAAAAAAGTATAGAAATGCCCCCAAATAACTAAACGACCCTGCCGGTCTGGTTTAAACCGAAAATGAACATATGTCAAAGTAGGTATTGATTCAAAGGTCACGACCCTCAACATCGCATCCACATGTCTAATAAGAGATAAGAAAACTTTTTAGAAAATCCCAAACCCAAAAAAGTACAGAAATGCCCCCAAATGACCCACCAGGTCTGGTTTACATCGAAAATGAATATATGCCAAAATAGGTATCGATTCGAAGTTCACGATCCTCAACATCGCATCCACACGTCTAATAAGAGATATGGACAATTTTTAGAGAATCTCAAACTCAAAAAAGTACAGAAATTCTCCCAAATAAGCCCAAACGACCACCCGGTCTGGTTTAAGTCGAAAATGAACATATGTTGAAATAGGTAACGATTCGAAGGTCACGACCCTCAACATCGTATCCACACGTCTAATAAGAGATACGGAAACATTTTAGAAAATCCCAAGCCTAAAAAAGTACAGAAATGCCCCCAAATATCCCCAAACAACCCACCCGGTCAGGTTTAAACCGAAAGGGAACATATATCGAAATAGGTATCGATTCGAAGGTCACGACCCTCAACATCGCATCCACACGTCTAATAAGAGATAAGGACACTTTTTAGAAAATCTCAAGCCCAAAAAAGTACAGAAATGCCACCAAATTACCCAAAACCACCCACCCTGTCTGGTTTAAACCGCAAATGAATATATGTCAAATATGTCTCGATTCGAAGGTCGTGACCCTCAACATCCCATCCACACGTCTAATAAGAGAAAAGGACACTGTTTAGAAAATACCAAACCCAAAAAAGTAAAGAAACGCCCCAAATAACCCCAAAAGACCCACTTGGTCTGGTTTAAATCGAAAATGAAAATATGCAGAAATAGGTATCGATCTGGAGGTCACTACCCTCAACATCGCATCCACACGTCTAATAAGAGATAAGGACACGTTTTAGAAAATGCCAAACCCAAAAAAGTATAGAAATGCCCCCAAATAACCCAAAATGACCAACCCGGTCTGGGTTAAACCGAAAATGAACATATGGCGTAATAGGTTTCGATTCGGAGGTCACGACCATCAACATCGCATCCACACGTCTAATATGAGATAAGGATACTTTTTAGAAAACCCAAACCCAAAAATGTACAGAAATTCCCTCAAATAACCCTAAACGACCCACCCGGTCCGGTTTAAACCAAAAATGAACATATGCTAAAATAGGTATCGATTCCAAGGTCACGACCCTCAACATCGAATCCACACGTCTAATAAGAGATAAGGATATTTTTTTTACAAAATACCAAACCCAAAAAAGTACAGAAATGCCCCCAAATAACCCCAAACGACCCACCCTGTCTGCTTTAAATCGAAAATGAACATATGTTGAAATAGGTAACGATTCGAAGGTCACGACCCTCAACATCACAACCACATGTCTAATTACAGATAAGGACCCTAGTTTGAAATCCTAAACCCAAAAAGGAACAGAAATGCCCTCAAATAATCCCGAACGACCCACCTAGTCTGGTCTAAACCGAAAATGAACATATGTCGAAATAGGTATGGATTCATAGGTCACAATCCTCAACATCGCATCCACACGTCTAATAAGAGATAAGGATACTTTTTAGAAAATCCCATACCCAAAAAAGTACAGAAATGCCCCCAAATAACTCCAAACAACACACCCGGTCAGGTTCGGACCGAAAATGAACCTATGTCCAAATACGTATCGATTCAAAGGTCACGACCCTCAACATCGCATCCACATGTCTTATAAGAGATAAGGAGACTTTTTAGAGAATCCCAAACCCAAAAAAGTATAGAAATGCCCTCAAATAACCCCAATTGACCCTCCCGGTCCGGTTTAAATCAAAAATGAACTTATGCCGAAATAGGTATCGATTCGAAGGTCACGACTCTCAACATCGCATCCACACATCTAATAAGTGATTAGGACACTTTAGAAAATATCAAACCCAAAAAAGTACAGTAATTCCCCCGAATAACCCCATACAACCCACCCGGTCTAGTTAACCAAATATGAACATATATCGAAATAGGTATCAATTCGAAGGTCACGACCCTCAACTTCACATACACACATTTAATAAGAGATAAGGACACCTTTTCCAAAATTCCAAGCCCAAAAAGTTACAAAAATGCCCCCAAATAAACCCAAATGACCCACTCGGTTTGGTTTAAACCGAAAATGAACATATGCCGAAATAGGTAACGATTCGAAGGTCACGGTCCACAACATCGGATCCACACGTCTACTAAGAGATAAGGACACTTTTTATAAAACATCAAAACCAAAAAAGTACAGAAATGTCCCCAACTAAGCCCAAACGACCCACCCGGTCTGGTTTAAATCGAAAATGAACATATGTCGAAATAGGTATTGATTCAAAGGTCACGACCCTCAACACCGCATCCACACTTCTAACAAGAGATAGGGACACTTTTTAGAAAATCCAAAGCCCAGTAGAGTGCAGAAATGCCCCCAAATATCCCCGAACGATCCACCCAGTCAGGTTTAAACCGAAAGGGATATGTCGAAATAGGTATCGATTCGAAGGTCATGACCCCCAACATCGACTCCACACGTCCAATAAGAGATAAGGACACTTTTTAGAAAATCCCAAGCCCAAAAAAGTACAGAAATGCCACCAAATAACCCCAAACCTCCCACCCGGTCTGGCTTAAATCGAAAATGAATATATGCCAAAATAGGAATCGATTCGAAGGTCACGACCCTTTACATCGCATCCACACGTCTAATAAGAGATAAGGACACTTTTTTTAGAAAGTACCAAACCCAAAAAAGTACAGAAATGCCCCCACAAAACCCCAAACGACCCACCCAGTTTGGTCTAAATCGAAAATGAACATATGTTGAAATAGGTATCGATTCGAAGGTCACGTCCCTGAACATCGCATCCACACGTCTAGTAATAGAAAATGACACTTTTGAGAAAATCCTATGCCCAAAAAAGTACAGAAATGCCACCAAATAACCCCAAACGACCCACCCGGTCTGTTTAAATTGAAAATGAGCATATGTCGATATAGGTATCGATTCGAAGGTCACGACCCTCAACATCGCATCCACACGTTTAATAAGAGATAAGGAAACTTTTTAGAAAATCCCAAACCCAAAAAAGTACAGAAATGCCCCCAAATAACCCCAAACGACCCACCCGGTCTGGTTTAAACCGAAAATGAATATATGCCAAAATAGGTATCGATTCGAAGTTCACGATCCTCAACATCGCATCCACACGTCTAATAAGAGATAAGGACACTTTTTAGAGAATCTCAAACCCAAAAATGTACAGAAATGCCCCCAAATAACCGCAAAAGACCCACCCGGTCCAGTTTAAACCGAAAATGAACATATGCCGAAATAGGTATCAATTCGAGGGTCACGACCCTCAACAACGCCTCCACACGTCTAAAAAGAGATAAGAACATTTTTTAGAAAATACCAAACCCAAAAATGTACAGAAATTCCCCCAAATAACCCCAATCGACCAACCCGGTTTGGTTTAAACCAAAAATGAATATATGTTGAAATAGGTATCGATTCAAAGGTCACGACCCTCAACATCGCATCCACACGTCTAATAAAAGATAAGGACACTTTTTAGAAAATCCAAAGCGCAAAAAAGTACAAAAATGCCGCCAAATAACCCCAAACCACCCACCCGGTCTGGTTTAAATAAAAAATGAATATATGCCTAAATAGGTATCGATACGAAGGTCACGACCCTTAACATCGAATCCATATGTCTAATAAGAGATAAGCACACTTTTTTTAGAAAGTACCAAGCCCAAAAAAGTATATAAATCACCCCAAATAACCCTAAACGACACACCCGATCTGGTTTAAACCGAAAATAAACATATGTCGAAATAGGAATCGATTCGAGGGTCACGACCCTCAACATCGCATCCACACGTCTAATAGGAGATATGGAAACTTTTTAGAAAATCCCAAACCCAAAAAAGTTTAGAAATGCCCCCAAATAACCCCAAATGACCCACTCGGTCTGGTTTAAACCGAAAACTTTATGCCAAAATAGGTATTGATTCGAAGTTTACGATCCTCAACATCATATCCACACGTCTAATAAGAGATAAGGACACTTTTTAGAGAATCTCAAACCCAAAGAAGTATAGAAATGCCCCCAAATAACCCCAAACGACCCACCCGGTCCGGTTTAAATCGAAAATGAACATATGTCGAAATAGGTATCGATCCGAAGGTCACGACCCTCAACATCGCATCCACACGTCTAATAAGAGATAAGGACATTTATAAGAAAATTCCAAGCCCAAAAAATTATAAAAATGCCCCCAAAAACCCAAATGACCCACCCGGTTTGGTTTAAACTGAAAATGAACATATGCCAAACTGGGTATCGATTCGAAGGTCACAATCCTCAAAATCGTATCCACACGTCTAACAAGAGGTAAGGACACTTATAAGAAAATACCAAAACCAATAAAGTACAGAAATACCCCCAAATAACACCAAACGACCCACCCGGTTTGGTTTAAACCGAAAATGAATATATGTAGAAATAGGTATCGATTTGAAGGTCACGACCCTCAACATCGCTTCCACACGTCCAATAAGAGATAAGGAAACTTTTTAGAAAATTCCAAGCCCAAAAACATACAAAAATGCCCTAAAAAAAACACCAAACGGCCCACCCGGTCTGGTTTAAATCGAAAATGAACGTATGCCGAAATAGGTATCGATTCGAAGGTCACGACCCTCAACATCGCATCCACACGTCTAATAAGTGATAAGGACACTTTTTAGAAAATTCCAAGCCCAAAAAATTACAAAAATACCCCAAATAACCCCAAATGACCTACCCGGTTTGGTTTAAATCGAAAATGAACAAATGCTGAAATAGGTATCGATTCGAAGGTAACGACCCTCAACATCGCATTCACATGTCTAATAAGAGATAAGGACACTTTTTAGAAAATCTCAAGCCCAAAAAAGTGCCGAAATGCCACCAAATAACCCAAAACCACCCACCCTGTCTGGTTTAAACCGAAAATGAACATATGCCGAAATAAGTATCGATTCAAACGTCGCGACCCTCAACATCCCATCCACACGTGTAATAAGAGAAAAGGACACTGTTTAGAAAATACCAAACCCAAAAAAGTACAGAAATGCCCCCAAATAACCCAAAATGACCCACCCGGTCTGGGTTAAACCAAAAATGAACATATGCTGAAATAGGTATCGATTCGAAGGTCACGACCCTCAACATCGCATTGACACGTCTAATAAGAGATAAGGACACTTTTTAGAAAACCCAAACCCAAAAACGTACAGAAATGCCCCCAAATAACCCCAAACGACCCACCAGGTCTGGTTTAAACCAAAAATGAACATATGCTGAAATAGGTATCGATTCCAAGGTCACGACCCTCAACATCGAATCCACACGTCTAATAAGAGATAAGGACACTTTTTAGAGAATCTCAAACCCAAAAAAGTATAGAAATGCCCTTAAATAACCCCAATCGACCCTCCCGGTCCGGTTTAAACAAAAAATGAACTTAGGCCGAAATAGGTATCGATTCGAAGGTCACGACTCTCAACATCGCATCCACACATCTAATAAGTTATTAGGACACTTTAGAAAATATCAAACCCAAAAAAGTACAGTAATTCCCCCAAATAACCCCATACAACCCACCCGGTCTAGTTTAAACCGAAAATGAACATATGTCGAAATAGGGATCAATTCGAAGGTCACGACCCTCAACATCGCATCCACACATTTAATAAGAGATAAGGACACTTTTTAGAAAATTCCAAGCCCAAAAA
Source organism: Telopea speciosissima (assembly GCF_018873765.1). NCBI lineage: Eukaryota > Viridiplantae > Streptophyta > Magnoliopsida > Proteales > Proteaceae > Telopea > Telopea speciosissima. Next base: position 43,828 of record NW_025317629.1, read on the forward strand.
GTTACAAAAATGCCCCCAAATAAACCCAAATGACCCACCCGGTTTGGTTTAAACCGAAAGTGAACAGATGCCGAAATAGGTAACGATTCGAAGGTCACGATCCACAACGTCGGATTCACACGTCTAAAAAGAGATAAGAATATTTTTAGAAAATACCAAACCCAAAAAATGTACAGAAATTCCCCCAAATAACCCCAATCGACAAACGCGGTCTGGTTTAAACCAAAAATGAATATATGTTGAAATAGGTATCGATTCAAAGGTCACGACCCTCAACATCGCATCCACACGTCTAATAAAAGATAAGGACACTTTTTAGAAAATCCCAAGCGCAAAAAAGTACAAAAATGCCGCCAAATAACCCCAAACCACCCACCCGGTCTGGTTTAATTAATTAAATAATGAATATATGCCTAAATAGGTATCGATTCAAAGGTCATGACCCTTAACATCGCATCCACATGTCTAATAAGAGATAAGGACACTTTTTTTAGAAAGTACCAAACCCAAAAAAGTACAGAAATGCCCCCAAATAACCCCAAACGACCCACCCGGTCTAGTTTAAACCGAAAATGAACATATGTCGAAATAGGTATCGATTCGAAGGTCACGTCCCTCAACATCATATCCACACGTCTAATAAGAGAAAATGACACTTTTGAGAAAATCCTAAGCCCAACAAAGTATAGAAACGCCACCAAATCACCCCAAATGACCCACCCATTCTGGTTCAAATAAAAAATGAATATATGTCAAAATAGGTATCGATTCGAAGGTCACGACCCTCTACATAGCATCCACACGTTTAATAAGAGATAAGGAAACTTTTTAGAAAATCTCAAACCCATAAAAGTATAGAAATGCCCCCAAATAACCCCAAACGACCCACCCGGTCTGGTTTAAATCGAAAATGAATATATGCCAAAATAGGTATCGATTCGAAGTTCACGATCCTCAACATCGCATCCACACATCCAATAAGAGATAAGGACACTTTTAAGAGAATCTCAAACCCGAAAAAGTACAAAAACGCCCCCAAATAACACCTAACGACCCACCCTATCCGGTTAAAACCGAAAATTAACATATGCCGAAATAGGTATCAGTTCGAAGGTCACGACCCTCAGCATCGCATCCACACATGTAATAAGAGATAAGAACACCTTATGGAAAATACCAACCCCAAAAAAGTACAGAAATTACCCCAATTAACTCCAATCGGTCAACCCGGTCTGGTTTAAACCGAAAATGAACTTATGTCAAAATAGGCATCGATTCGAAGGTCACGACCATCAAAGTCGCATCCACACGTCTAATAAGAGGTAATGACACTTTTAAAAAAAAATACCAAACCCAAAAAAGTACGGAAGTGCCCCCAAACGACCCACCCGATCTGGTTTAAACAAAAAATGAACATATGTCGAAATAGGTATCGATTCGAAGGCACGTCCCACAACATCGCATCCACACGTTTAATAAGAGAAAAGGACACTTTTAAGAAAATCCTAAGCCCAAAAAAGTACATAAATCACCCCCAAATAACCCCAAACGACACACCCGATCTAGTTTAAACCGAAAATGAACATATCTCGAAATAGATATCGATTCGAAGGTCACGACCCTCAACATCACATCTACACGTCTAATAAGAGATAAGGAAACTTTTAAGAAAATCCCAAACCCAAAAAAGTTCAGAAATGCCCCAAAATAACCCCAAACGACCCACCCGGTCTGGTTTAAACCGAAAATGAATATATGCCAAAATAGGTATTGATTCGAAGTTCACGATCCTCAACATCATATCCACACGTCTAATAAGAGATAAGGACACTTTTTAGAGAATCTCAAACCCAAAGAAGTACAGAAATGCCCCAAAATAACCCCAAATGACCCACCCGGTCCGGTTTAAACCGAAAATGAACATATGCCAAAATAGGTATCGATTCGAAGGTCACGACCCTCAACATCGCATCCACACGTCTAATAAGGGATAAGGACATTTTTAAGAAAATTCCAAGCCCAAAAAATTATAAAAATGTCCCCAAAAACCGAAATGAGACACCCGGTTTGGTTTAAACCGAAAATGAACATATGCCAAAATGGGTATCGATTCAAAGGTCACGATCCTCAACATCGTATCCACACGTCTAACAAGAGATAAGGACACTTTCTAGAAAATATTAAACCAATAAAATACAGAAATACCCCCAAATAACCCCAAACGACTCACCCGGTCTAGTTTAAACCGAAAATGAACATATGTAGAAATAGGTATCAATTTGAAGGTCCCGACCCTCAACATCGCTTCCACACGTCCAATAAGAGACAAGGAAACTTTTTAGAAAATCCCAAGCCCAAAAACAAACAAAAATGCCCTCAAAA
>NW_025317630.1:0-46176 GCF_018873765.1 Telopea speciosissima
TAAAAAATGTCCTTATATCTTATTAGACATGTGGATGCGATGTTGAGGGTCGTGACCTTCGAATCAATACGTATTTCAATATAAGTTCATTTACGGTCCAAACCAGATTGGGTGGGTCATTTGAGGGCATTTTCGTACTTTTTTGGATTTGTGATTTTCTAAAAAGTGTTCTTATCACTTATTAGACTAGTGGATACGATGATGAGGGTCTTGACCTTCGAATCGATACCTATTTCGACATATGTTCATTTTCGATTTAAACCCGATCGGGTGGTTCATTGGGGGTTATTTGGCGGAATTTTTGTACTTTTTTGGGTTTGGTATTTTCTAAAAAGTGTCCTTTTATTAGACGTGTGGATGCGATGTTGAGGGTCTTGACCTTCTAATCGATACCTATTTCAACATATGTTCATTTTCATTTTAAACCAAACCAGGTGGGTCATTTGGAGTTATTTGGGGGAATTTTCGTACTTTTTTAGGCTTGGGATTTTCGAAAATGTGTCCAAATCTCTTATTAGACGTGTGGATGCGATGTTGAGGGTCGTGAACTTCGAATCGATACCTATTTCGACATATGTTCATTTTCGGTTTAAACCAAACCGGGTAGGTCGTTTGGTTTATTAGACGTGTGGATGCGATGTTGAGGTCGTGACCTTGAATCGATACCAATTTCGATATATGTTCATTTTCGTTTAAACTAGACCGGGTGAGTCGTTTGGGGTTATTTGGCAGCCTTTTCTGTACTTTTTTGGTCTTGGGATTTTCTAAAACGTGTCCTTATCTCTGATTAGACGTGTGGATACGATGTTGAGGGTTGTGACCTTTGAATCGATACCTATTTCGACATATGTTTCCTTTCGATTTAAACTGGACCGGGTCAGTCATTTGGGGATATTTGGTGGCATTTCTGTACTTTTTTGGGCTAGGGATTTTCTTAAAAGTGTCCTTACCTCTTATTAGACGTGTGAATGCGATGTTGAGGGTCGTGATTTTCGAATCGATACGTATTTCGATATAGGCTCATTTTTTGTCCGAACATGACCAGGTGGGTCGTTTGGAGTTATTTGGGGGCATTTCTGTACTTTTTTGGGTTTGTGATTTTATAAAAAGTACCCTTATCACTTATTAGATGCATGGATGCGATGTTGAGAGCTGTGACCTGCGAATCGATACCTATTTCGACATATGTTCATTTTCGGTTTAAACCAGACAGGGTGGGTCGTTAGGGGTTATTTGGGGGCATTTCTATACTTTTATGGCCTTAGGAATTTTTAAAAAGTGTCCTTATCTCTTATTAGACGTGTGGATGCGATGTTGAGGGTCGTGACCTTCAGATCGATACCTATTTCGGCATATGTTCATTTTTGGTTTAAACCAGACCAAGTGGGTCGTTTGGGGTTATTTGGGGGTATTTCTATACTTTTTTGGGTTAGGGATTCTTTAAAAAGTGTCCTTATCTCTTATTAGACGAGTGGAAGCGATGTTGTGGTCGTGACCTTCGAATCGATACCTATTTGACATATGTTCATTTTCGGTTTAAACTAGATCGGGTAGGTTGTTTGGGGTTATTTCGGGGCATTTCTGTACTTTTTTGGGTTTGAGATTCTTTAAAAGGTGTCCTTCTCTCTTATGAGACGTGTGGATGCAATGTTGAGGGTCGTGACCTTTGAATCGATACCTATTTCGACATATGTTACCTTTCGATTTAAATTAGACCGGGTCAGTCGTTTGGGGATATTTGGTGGCATTTCTGTACTTTTTTGGGCTTGGGATTTTCTTAAAAGTGTCCTTACCTCTTATTAGACGTGTGAATACGATGTTGAGGGTTGTGACTTTCGAATCGATACGTATTTCGATATAGGCTCAGTTTTTTGTCCGAACATGACTGGGTGGGTCGTTTGGAGTTATTTGGGGGCATTTCTGTACTTTTTTGGGTTTGTGATTTTATAAAAATTATCCTTATCACTTATTAGACGTGTGGATACGATGTTGAGGGTTGTGACCTGCGAATCGATACCTATTTCGACATATGTTCATTTTTGGTTTAAACCAGACAGGGTGGGTCGTTTGGGGTTATTTGGGGGCATTTCTGTACTTTTATGGCCTTAGTAATTTTTAAAAAGTGTCCTTATCTCTTATTAGACGTGTGGATGCGATGTTGAGGGTCATGACCTTCGGATCTATACCTATTTCGGCATATGTTTATTTTTGGTTTAAACCAGACCGAGTGGGTCGTTTGGGGCTATTTGGGGGTATTTCTGTACTTTTTTGGGTTAGGGATTCTCTAAAAAGTGTCCTTATCTCTTATTAGGAGAGTGGAAGCGATGTTGTGGTCGTGACCATCGAATCGAGACCTATTTGACATATGTTCATTTTCGGTTTAAACTAGATCGGGTAGGTTGTTTGGGGTTATTTCGGGGCATTTCTGTACTTTTTTGGGTTTGAGATTCTTTAAAAAGTGTCCTTATCGCTTATGAGACGTGTGGATGCGATGTTGAGGGTCGTGACCTTTGAATCGATACCTATTTCGACATATGTTCCCTTTCGATTTAAACTAGACCGGGTCAGTCGTTTGGGGATATTTGGTGGCATTTCTGTACTTTTTTTGGGCTTGGTATTTTCTTAAAAGTGTCCTTACCTGTTATTAGACATGTGAAAGCAATGTTGAGGGTCGTGACTTTCGAATCGATACGTATTTCGATATAGGCTCATTTTTTGTCCGAACATGACCAGGTGGTTCGTTTGGAGTTATTTGGGGGCATTTCTGTACTTTTTTGGGTTTGTGATTTTATAAAAAGTATCCTTATCACTTATTAGACGTGTGGATGCGATGTTGAGGGTTGTGACCTGCGAATCGATACCTATTTCGACATATGTTCATTTTCGGTTTAAACCAGACAGGGTGGGTCGTTTGGGGTTATTTGGGGGCATTTCTGTACTTTTATGGCCTTAGGAATTTTTAAAAAGTGTCCTTATCTCTTATTAGACGTGTGGATGCGATGTTGAGGGTCGTGACCTTCGGATCGATACCTATTTCGGCATATGTTCATTTTTGGTTTAAACCAGACCGAGTGGGTTGTTTGGGGTTATTTGGGGGTATTTCTGTACTTTTTTGGGTTTGGGATTCTCTAAAAAGTGTCCTGATCTCTTATTAGACGAGTGAAAGCGATGTTTTGGTCGTGACCTTCGAATCGATACCTATTTGACATATGTTCATTTTTGGTTTAAACTAGATCGGGTAGGTTGTTCGGGGTTATTTTGGGGCATTTTTGTACTTTTTTGGGTTTGAGATTCTTTAAAAAGTGTCCTTATCTCTTATGAGACGTGTTGATGCGATGTTGAGGGTCGTGACCTTCGAATCGATACCTATTTCGACATATGATCATTTTTGGCTTAAACTGGACCGGGTGGGTCGTTTGTGGTTATTTGGGGGCATTTCAGAACTTCTTTGGGTTTGGGATTTTCTAAAAAGTGTCCTTATCTCTTATTAGACATGCAGATGCGATGTTGAGGGCCGTGATCTTCGAGTCGATACCTATTTCGACATATGTTCATTTTCGGTTAAAACCAGACCGGGTGGGTCTCTTGGGATTATTTGGGGGCATTGCTGTACTATTTTGGGTTTGAGATTCTCTAAAAATTATCCTCATTTATTATTAGACGTGTGGATGCGATGTTGAGGGTCTAATCCTTCGAATCGATACGTATTTCGACATAAGTTCATCTACAATCCAAACCAGACCGTGTGGGTTATTTGGAGTCATTTGGGGGCATTTCCGTACTTTTTTGGATTTGTGATTTGCTAAAAAATGTCCTTATCTCTTAATAGACGTGTGGATGCAATGTTGAGGGTCGTGACCTTCGAATCAATACCTATTTTGACTTATGTTCATTTTCGGTTTAAACCAGAGCGGGTGGGACGTTTGGGGTTATTTGGGGGCATTTCTGTACTTTTATGGGCTTGGGAATTTCTAAAAGTGTCCTTATCTCTTATTAGACTTGTGGATGCGATGTAGAGGGTCGTGACCTTCGAATCAATACCTATTTCGGCATATGTTCATTTTATGTTTAAACCAAACCGAGTGGGTCGTTTGGGGGCATTTCTGTACTTTTTTGGATTTGGGATACTCTACAAAGTGTCCTTATCTCTTATTAGGCGAGTGGAAATGATGCTGAGGTCATGACCTTCGAATCGATACCTATTTCAACATATGTTCATTTTCGGTTTTAACCAGACCGGGTGGGTCGTCTGGGGTTATTTGTGGGCATTTTTGTACTTTTTTGGGTTTGGTATTTTCTAAAATGTGTCCTTATCTCTTATTAGACGTGTGGATGGGATGTTGAGGGTCGTGACCTTCGAATCGATACTATTTCGACATATGTTCTCTTTCTGTTTAAACCTGACTGGGTGGGTCATTTGGGGATATTTGGGGGCATTTCTATACTTTTTTGGGTTTGAGATTCTCTAAAAAGTGTCCTAATCTCTTATTAGACGTGTGGATGTGATATTGAGGGTCGTGAGCTTCGAATCGATACGTATTTCGATATAAGTTCATCCGTGGTCCAAACCGGACTGGGTGGGTCGTTTGGAGTCATTTGGGGGCATTTCTGTACTTTTTTGGATTTATGATTTTCTAAAAAGTGTCCTTATCACTTATTAGACGTGTGGATGCGATGTTGAGGGTCGTGACTTTCGAATCGATACCTATTTCGACATATGTTCATTTTCGGTTTAAACCTGACCAGGTGGTTCATTTGGGGTTATTTGGCGGCATTTCTATACTTTTTTGGGTTTGGTATTTTCTAATAGGTGCCCTTTTATTAGACGTGTGGATGCGATGTTGAGGGTTATGACCTTCTAATCAATACCTATTTTAGCATATGTTCATTTTCGTTTTAGACCAGGCCAGGTGGGTCGTTTGGAGTTATTTGGGGGAATTTTTGAACATTTTTAGGCTTGGGATTTTCTAAAATGTGTCATAATCTCATATTAGACGTGTGGATGCGATGTTGAGGGTCGTGACCTTCGAATCGATACCTATTTCGACATATGTTCATTTTTGGTTTAAACCAGACCGGGTAGGTCGTTTGGTTTATTAGACATGTGGATTAGATGTTGAGGGTCGTGACCTTCGAATCGATACCTATTTCGATATATGTTCATTTTCGGTTTAAACCAGACCGGGTGAGTCGTTTGGGGTTATTTGGCAGCATTTCTGTACTTTTTTGGGCTTGGGATTTTCTAAAAAGTGTCCTTATCTCTGATTAGACGTGTGGATGCGATGTTGAGGGTCGTGACCTTTGAATCGATACCTATTTCGACATATGTTCCCTTTCGGTTTAAACTAGACCGGGTGGGTCGTTTGGGGATATTTGGGGGCATTTCTGTACTTTCTTGGGAATGGGATTTTCTTAAAAGTGTCCTTACCTCTTATTAGATGTGTGGATGCGATGTTGAGGGTCGTGACTTTCAAATTGATACGTATTTCGACATATGTTCATTTTTTGTCCGAACCTGACTGAGTGGGTCGTTTGGAGTTATTTGGGGGCATTTCTATAGTTTTTTGGGTTTGGGATTTTATAAAAAGTATCCTTATCACTTATTAGACGTGTGGATGTGATGTTGAGGGTTGTGACCTACGAATCGATACCTATTTCGACATATGTTCATTTTTTGGTTTAAACCTGACAGGGTGGGTCGTTTGGGGTTATTTGGGGGCATTTCTGTACTTTTATGGACTTTGTAATTTCTAAAAAGTGTCATTATCTCTTATTAGACGTGTGGATGCGATGTTGAGGGTCGTGACCTTCGAATCGATACCTATTTCAGCATATGTTCATTTTTGGTTTGAACCAGACCGGGTGGGTCGTTTGAGGTTATTTGGGGGTATTTCTGTACTTTTTTGGGTTTGGGATTCTCTAAAAAGTGTCCTTATCTCTTATTAGGCGAGTGAAAGCGATGTTGTGGTCATGACCTTCGAATCGAAACCTTTTTGACATATGTTCATTTTCGGTTTAAACTAGATTAGGTGGGTCGTTTGGGGTTATTTCGGTGCATTTCTATGCTTTTTTGGGTTTGAGATTCTTTAAAAAGTGTCATTATCTCTTATGAGACATGTTGATGCGATGTTGAATGTCGTGACCTTCGAATCGATACTTATTTCTACATATGTTCATTTTTTGCTTAAACTAGACCGGGTGGGTTGTTTGTGGTTATTTGGGGGCATTTCTGAACTTCTTTGGGTTTGGGATTTTCTAAAAAGTGTCCCTATCTCTTATTAGACATGCGGATGCGATGTTGAGGACCGTGATCTTCGAATCGATACCTATGTTTACATATGTTCATTTTTGGTTAAAACCAGACCGGGTGGGTCGCTTGGTGTTATTTGGGGGCATTTCTGTTCTTTTTTAGGTTTGAGATTCTCTAAAAATTGTCCTTATCTCTTATTAAACGTGTGGATGCGATGTTGAGGGTCTTGTCCTTCGAATCGAGACATATTTTTACATAAGTTCATCTATGATCCAAACCAGACAGGGTGGGTCGTTTGGACTCATTTGGGTGCATTTCCGTACTTTTTTGGATTTGGGATTTGCTAAAAAATGTCCTTATCTCTTATTAGACGTGTGGATACGATGTTGAGGGTCGTGACCTTCGAATCAATACCTATTTCGCCATATGTTTATTTACGGTTAAACCGGACCGGGGGATCGCTTGGGGTTATTTGGGGGCATTTTTGTACTTTTTTGGGTTTGAGACTCTAAAAATTGTGCTTATCTCTTATTAGACATGTGGATGCGATGTTGAGGGTCTTGTCCTTCGAATCGATACGTATTTCGACATAAGTTCATATACGGTCCAAACCAGACCGGGTCGGTCATTTGGAGTCATTTGGGGGCATTTCCGTACTTTTTTGGATTTGTGATTTGCTAAAACATGTCCTGATCTCTTATTAGACGTGTGGATGCGATGTTGAGGGTCGTGACCTTTGAATCGATACGTATTTTGACATAAGTTCATCTACGGTCCAAACCAGACTGGGCGGGTCATTTGGAGTTATTTGGGGGCATTTTCGTACTTTTTTGGATTTGTGATTTTCTAAGAAGTGTCCTTATCACTTATTAGACGAGTGGATGCGATGTTGAGGGTCATGACCTTCGAATCGATACCTATTTTGACATATGTTCATTTTTGGTTTAAACCCGATCGGGTGATTCGTTTGGGGTTATTTGGCGGCATTTCTGTACTTTTTTGGGTTTGGTATTTTCTAAAAGCTGTCCTTTTATTAGACGTGTGGATGCGATGTTGAGGGTCATGACCTTCTAATCGATACCTATTTCAGCATATGTTCATTTTCGTTTTAAACCAGACCAGGTGGGTCATTTGGAGTTATTTGGGGGAATTTCTGTAAATTTTTAGGCTTGGGATTTTGTAAAATGTGTCCTAATCTTTCATTAGACGTGTGGATGTGATGTTGAGGGTCGTGACCTTCGGATCGATACCTATTTCGACATATGTTCATTTTCGGTTTAAACCAGACCGGGTAGGTCGTTTGGTTTGTTAGACTTGTGGATGCGATGTTGAGGGTTATGACCTTCGAATCGATACCTATTTCGATATATGTTTATTTTCGGTTTAAACCAGACTGAGTAAGTCGTTTGGGGTTATTTGATAGCTTTTCTGTACTTTTTTGGGCTTGGGATTTTCTAAAAGGTGTCCTTATCTCTGATTAGACGTGTGGATGCGTTGTTGAGGGTCGTGACCTTTGAATCGATACCTATTTGACATATGTTCCCTTTCGGTTAAAACTAGACCGGGTTGGTCGTTTGGGGATATTTGGGGGCATTTGTGTACTTTTTTGGGCTTGAGATTTTCTTAAGAGTGTCCTTACCTCTTATTAGACGTGTGAATGCAATGTTGAGGGTCGTGACTTTCGAATCGATACGTATTTCGACATAGGTTCATTTTTTGTCCGAACCTGAGCGGGTGGGTCGTTTGTAGTTATTTGGGGGCATTTCTATATTTTTTTGGGCTTGGGATTTTATAAAAAGTATCCTTATCACTTATTAGACGTGTGGATGTGATGTTGAGGGCTGTGACCTGCGAATCGGTACCTATTTCGACATATGTTCATTTTTGGTTTAAACCTGACAGGGTGGGTCGTTTGGGGTTATTTGGGGGCATTTCTGTACTTTTATGGACTTTGTAATTTCTAAAAAGTGTCCTTATCTCTTATTAGACATGTGGATGCGATGTTGAGGGTCGTGACCTTCGAATCGATACCTATTTCAGCATATGTTCATTTTTGGTTTAAACCAGACCGGGTGGGTCGTTTGAGGTTATTTGGGGGTATTTCTATACTTTTTTGGGTTTGGGATTCTCTAAAAAGTGTCCTTATCTCTTATTAGACGAGTGGAAGCGATGTTGTGGTCATGACCTTCGAATCGAAACCTTTTTGACATATGTTCATTTTTGGTTTAAACTAGATCAGGTGGGTCGTTTGGGGTTATTTTGGGGCATTTCTTTACTTTTTTAGGTTTGAGATTCTTTTAAAAATGTCCTTATCTCTTATGAGACGTGTTGATGCGATGTTGAGGGTCGTGACCTTTGAATCGATACCTATTTTGACATATGTTCATTTTTGGCTTAAACTAGACCGGGTGGGTCGTTTGTGGTTATTTGGGGGCCTTTCTGAACTTCTTTGGGTTTGGGATTTTCTAAAAAGTGTCCTTATCTCTTATTAGATATGCGGATGCGATGTTGAGGACCGTGATCTTCGAATCGATACCTATTTCGACATATGGTCATTTTTGGTTAAAACCTGACCGGGTGGGTCGCTTGGGGTTATTTGAGGGCATTTCTGAACTTTTTTGGGTTTGAGATTCTCTTTGGGTTTGAGATTCCCTAAAAATTGTCCTTACCTCTTATTAGACGTGTGGATGCGATGTTGAGGGTCTTGTCCTTTGAATCGAGACATATTTCGACTTAAGTTCATCTACGGTCCAAACCAGGTGGGTGGGTCATTTGGGGTATTTTCGTAGTTTTTTGGATTTTAGATTTTCTAAAAGTGTCCTTATCACTTATTAGACAAGTGGATGCAATGTTGAGGATCATGACCTTTGAATCGATACCTATTTCGACATATGTTCATTTTCGGTTTAAACCCGACCGGGTGGTTCGTTTGGGGTTATTTGGCGGCATTTCTACTTTTTTGGGTTTGGTCTTTTCTAAAAGGTGTCCTTTTATTAGACGTGTGGATACGATGTTGAGGGTCATGACCTTCTAATCGATACCTATTTTAGCATATGTTCATTTTCGTTTTAAACCAGGCCGGGTGGGTCATTTGGAGGTATTTGGGGAATTTTCGTACTTTTTAGGCTTAGGATTTTGTAAAATGTGTCCTAATCTCTTATTAGACGTGTGGATGTGATGTTGGGTCGTGACCTTCGGATCGATACCTATTTGACATATGTTCATTTTCGATTTAAACTAGACCGGGTAGGTCGTTTGGTTTGTTAGACGTGTGGATGCGATGTTGAGGTCATGACCTTCGAATCGATACCTATTTCGATATATGTTCATTTTTAGTTTAAACCAGTGGGTGAGTCGTTTAGGGTTATTTGGCAGCATTTCTATACTTTTTTGGGCTTGGGATTTTCTAAAAGGTGTCCTTATCTCGATTAGACGTGCGGATGCGATGTTGAGGGTCGTGACCTTTGAATCGATACCTATTTCAGACATATGTTCCCTTTCGGTTAAAACTATGGGTTGGTCGTTTGGGGAAATTTGGGGGCATTTGTATACTTTTTTGGGCTTGAGATTTTCCTAAAAGTGTCCTTACCTCTTATTAGACGTGTGAATGCAATGTTGAGGGTCGTGACTTTCGAATCGTACGTATTTCGACATAGGTTCATTTTTGTCCGAACTGAGCGGGTGGGTCGTTTGTAGTTATTTGGGGGCATTTCTATATTTTTTGGGCTTGAGATTTTATAAAAAGTATCCTTATCACTTATTAGACGTGTGGATGTGATGTTGAGGGTTTTGACTCGAATCGGTACCTATTTTGACATATGTTCATTTTTGGTTTAAACCGACGGGGTGGGTCGTTTGGGGTTATTTGGGGGCATTTCTGTACTTTTATGGACTTTGATAATTTCTAAAAAGTGTCCTTATCTCTTATTAGACATGTGGATGCGATGTTGAGGGTCATGACCTTCGAATCGATACCTATTTCGACATATGTTCATTTTTGGTTTAAACCAGACCGGGTGGGTCGTTTGGGGTTATTTGGGGGCATTTCTGTACTTTTTTGGGTTTGGGATTCTCTAAAAGTGTCCTTATCTCTTATTAGACGAGTGGATGCGATGTTGTGGTCATGACCTTGAATCGCAACCTTTTTGACATATGTTCATTTTTGGTTTAAACTAGATCGGTGGGTCGTTTGGGGTTATTTTGGGGCATTTCTTTACTTTTTTAGGTTTGAGATTCTTTTAAAATGTCCTTATCTCTTATGAGACGTGTTGATGCGATGTTGAGGGTCGTGACCTTTGAATCGATACCTATTTTGACATATGTTCATTTTTGGCTTAAACTAGACCGGGTTGGTCATTTGTGATTATTTGGGGCCTTTCGAACTTCTTTGGGTTTGGGATTTTCTACAAAGTGTCCTTATCTCTTATTAGACATGCGGATGCGATGTTGAGGGCCGTGATCTTGAATCGATACCTATTTCGACATATGTTCATTTTTTATTAAAACCAGACTGGGTGGGTCGCTTGGGGTTATTTGGGGGCATTTCTGAACTTTTTTGGGTTTGAGATTCTCTAAAAATTGTCCTTACCTCTTATTAGACGTGTGGATGCGATGTTGAGGGTCTTGTCCTTTGAATCGAGACATATTTTGACTTAAGTTCATCTACGGTCCAAACCAGACCGGGTGGGTCATTTGGAGTCATTTGGGGTCATTTCCGGACTTTTTTGGATTTGGGATTTGCTAAAAAATGTCCTTATCTCTTATTAGACGTGTGGATACGATGTTGAGGGTCGTGACCTTCGAATCAATACCTATTTTGACCTATGTTCATTTTCGGTGAAAACCAGACTGGGTGAGTCGCTTGTGGTTATTTGGGGGCATTTCTAAACTTTTTTGGGTTTGAGATTCTCTAAAAATTGTCCTTATCTCTTATTAGACGTGTGGATGCGATGTTGAGGGTTTTGTCCTTCGAATCGATACTTATTTCGACATAAGTTCATCCACGGTCCATACCAGACCGGGTGGGTCATTTGGTGTCATTTGGGGGCATTTTCGTACTTTTTTGGATTTGTGATTTGCTAAAAAATGTCCTTATCTCTTATTAGATGAGTGGAAGTGATGTTGTGGTCATGACCTTCGAATCGAAACCTTTTTGACATATGTTCATTTTCGGTTTAAACAAGATCGGGTGGAGTCGTTTAGGGTTATTGGGGCATTTCTTTGCTTTTTTAGGTTTGAGATTCTTTAAAAAGTGTCCTTATCTCTTATTAGACGTGTTGATGCGATTTTGAGGGTTGTGACCTTCGAATCGATACCTATTTCGACATATGTTCATTTTTGGCTTAAACTAGATCGGGTGGGTCGTTTGTGATTATTTGGGGGCCTTTATGAACTTCTTTAGGTTTGGGATTTTCTAAAAAGTGTCCTTATCTCTTATTAGACATGCAGATGCGATGTTGAGGGCCGTGATCTTCGAATCGATGCCTATTTCAACATATGTTCATTTTCGATTAAAACCAGACCGGGTGGGTCGCTTGGGGTTATTTGGGGGCATTTCTGTACTATTTTGGGTTTAAGATTCTCTAAAAATTGTCCATATCTCTTATTAGACGTGTGGATGCGATGTTGAGGGTCTTGTCCTTCGAATCGATACCTATTTCGACATATGTTCATTTTCGGTTAAAACCAGACCGGGTGGGTCGTTTGGAGTCATTTGGGGGCATTTTCGTACTTTTTTTGATTTGTAATTTGCTAAAAAATGTCCTTATCTCTTATTAGACGTGTGGATACGATGTTGAGGCGTGAGCTTCGAATCAATACATATTTCGACATATGTTCATTTTCGGTTAAAACCAGACCGGGTGGGTCGCTTGGGGTTATTTGGGGGCATTTCTGAACTTTTTTGGGTTTGAGATTCTCTAAAAATTGTCCTTATCTCTTATTAGACGTGTGGATGCGATGTTGAGGGTTTTGTCCTTCGAATCGATACGTATTTTGACATAAATTCATCTACGGTCCAAACCAGACTGGGTGGGTCATTTGGAGTAATTTGGGGGCATTTTCGTACTTTTTTGGATTTGTGATTTTCTAAAAAGTGTCCTTATCACTTATTAGACGAGTGGATGCGATGTTGAGGGTCATGACCTTCGAATCGATACCTATTTCGACATATGTTCATTTTTGGTTTAAACCCGACCGGGTGGTTCGTTCTGGGTTATTTGGCGGCATTTCTGTACTTTTTTGGGTTTGGTATTTTCTAAAAGGTGTCCTTTTATTAGACGTGTGGATGCGATGTTGAGGGTCATGACCTTCTAATCGATACCTATTTTAGCATATGTTCATTTTCGTTTTAAACTAGACCAGGTGGGTCATTTGGAGTTATTTGGGGGAATTTTCATACTTTTTCAGGTTTGGGATTTTGTAAAATGTGTCCTAATCTCTTATTAGACGTGTGGATGTGATGTTGAGGGTCGTGACCTTCGGATCGATACCTATTTCGACATATGTTCATTTTCGATTTAAACCAGACCGGGTAGGTCGTTTGGTTTGTTAGACGTGTGGATGCGATGTTGAGGGTCATGACCTTCGAATCGATACCTATTTCGATATATGTTCATTTTTAGTTTAAACCAGACTGGGTGAGTCGTTTAGGGTTATTTGGCAGCATTTCTATACTTTTTTTGGGCTTGGGATTTTCTAAAAGGTGTCCTTATCTCTGATTAGACGTGCGGATGCGATGTTGAGGGTCGTGACCTTTGAATCGATACCTATTTCGACATATGTTCCCTTTCGGTTAAAACTAGACTGGGTTGGTCGTTTGGGGAAATTTGGGGGCATTTGTATACTTTTTTGGGCTTGAGATTTTCCTAAAAGTGTCCTTACCTCTTATTAGACGTGTGAATGCAATGTTGAGGGTCGTGACTTTCGAATCGATACGTATTTCGACATAGGTTCATTTTTGGTTAAAACTAGACCGGGTGGGTCGTTTGTAGTTATTTGGGGGCATTTCTATATTTTTTTGGGCTTGGGATTTTATAAAAAGTATCCTTATCACTTATTAGACGTGTGGATGTGATGTTGAGGGTCGTGACCTTCGAATCGATACCTATTTCGACATATGTTCATTTTTGGTTTAAACTAGACCGGGTGGGTCATTTGGGGTTATTTGGGGGCATTTCTGTACTTTTTTGGTCTTTGGAATTTCTAAAAAGTGTCCTTATCTCTTATTAGACATGTGGATGCGATGTTGAGGGTCGTGACCTTCGAATCGATGCCTATTTCAGCATATGTTCATTTTTTGTTTAAACCAGACCGGGTGGGTCGTTTGGGGTTATTTGGGGGTATTTCTATACTTTTTTGGGTTTGGGATTCTCTAAAAAGTGTCCTTATCTCTTATTAGACGAGTGGAAGCGATGTTGTGGTCATGACCTTCGAATCGAAACCTTTTTGACATATGTTCATTTTTGGTTTAAACTAGATCAGGTGGGTCGTTTGGGGTTATTTTGGGGCATTTCTTTACTTTTTTAGGTTTGAGATTCTTTTAAAAATGTCCTTATCTCTTATGAGACGTGTTGATGCGATGTTGAGGGTCGTGACCTTTGAATCGATACCTATTTTGACATATGTTCATTTTTGGCTTAAACTAGACCGGGTGGGTCATTTGTGATTATTTGGGGGCCTTTCTGAACTTCTTTGGGTTTGGGATTTTCTACAAAGTGTCCTTATCTCTTATTAGACATGCGGATGCGATGTTGAGGGCCGTGATCTTCGAATCGATACCTATTTCGACATATGTTCATTTTTTATTAAAACCAGACTGGGTGGGTCGCTTGGGGTTATTTGGGGGCATTTCTGAACTTTTTTGGGTTTGAGATTCTCTAAAAATTGTCCTTACCTCTTATTAGACGTGTGGATGCGATGTTGAGGGTCTTGTCCTTTGAATCGAGACATATTTTGACTTAAGTTCATCTACGGTCCAAACCAGACCGGGTGGGTCATTTGGAGTCATTTGGGGTCATTTCCGGACTTTTTTGGATTTGTAATTTGCTAAAAAATGTCCTTATCTCTTATTAGACGTGTGGATACAATGTTGAGGGTCGTGACCTTCGAATCAATACCTATTTCGACATATGTTCATTTTCGGTTAAAACCAGACTGGGTGAGTCGCTTGGGGTTATTTGGGGGCATTTCTAAACTTTTTTGGGTTTGAGACTCTCTAAAAATTGTCCTTATCTCTTATTAGACGTGTGGATACGATGTTGAGGGTTTTGTCCTTCGAATCGATACGTATTTCAACATAAGTTCATCCACGGTCCAAACCAGACCGGGTGGGTCATTTGGTGTCATTTGGGGGCATTTTCGTACTTTTTTGGATTTGTGATTTGCTAAAAAATGTCCTTATCTCTTATTAGATGAGTGGAAGTGATGTTGTGGTCATGACCTTCGAATCGAAACCTTTTTGACATATGTTCATTTTCGGTTTAAACTAGATCAGGTGGGTCGTTTAGGGTTATTTCGGGGCATTTCTTTGCTTTTTTAGGTTTGAGATTCTTTAAAAAGTGTCCTTATCTCTTATAAGACGTGTTGATGTGATGTTGAGGGTTGTGACCTTCGAATCGATACCTATTTCCACATATGTTTATTTTTGGCTTAAACTAGACCGGGTGGGTCGTTTGTGGTTATTTAGGGGCCTTTATGAACTTCTTTAGGTTTGGGATTTTCTAAAAAGTGTCCTTATCTCTTATTAGACATGCAGATGCAATGTTGAGGGCCGTGATCTTCAAATCGATGCCTATTTCAACATATGTTCATTTTGGATTAAAACCAGACCGGGTGGGTTGCTTGGGGTTATTTGGGGGCATTTCTGTACTTTTTTGGGTTTGAGATTCTCTAAAAATTGTCCATATCTCTTATTAGACGTGTGGATGCGATGTTGAGGGTCTTGTCCTTCGAATCGAGACGTATTTTGACATAAGTTCATCTACGGTCCAAACCAGACCGGGTGGGTCGTTTGGAGTCATTTGGGGGCTTTTCTGGACTTTTTTGGATTTGTAATTTGCTAAAAAATGTCCTTATCTCTTATTAGACGTGTGGATACGATGTTGAGGGGCGTGAGCTTCGAATCAATACATATTTCGACATATGTTCATTTTCGGTTAAAACCAAACCGGGTGGGCCGCTTGGGGTTATTTGGGGGCATTTCTGAACTTTTTTGGGTTTGAGATTCTCTAAAAATTGTCCTTATCTCTTATTAGACGTGTGGATGCGATGTTGAGGGTTTTGTCCTCCGAATCGATACGTATTTTGACATAAGTTCATCTACGGTCCAAACCAGACTGGGTGGGTCATTTGGGGGCATTTTCGTAGTTTTTTGGATTTTAGATTTTCTAAAAAGTGTCCTTATCACTTATTAGACAAGTGGATGCAATGTTGAGGATCATGACCTTTGAATCGATACCTATTTCGACATATGTTCATTTTCGGTTTAAACCCGACCGGGTGGTTCGTTTGGGGTTATTTGGCGGCATTTCTGTACTTTTTTGGGTTTGGTATTTTCTAAAAGGTGTCCTTTTATTAGACGTGTGGATACGATGTTGAGGGTCATGACCTTCTAATCGATACCTATTTTAGCATATGTTCATTTTCGTTTTAAACCAGGCCAGGTGGGTCATTTGGAGGTATTTGGGGGAATTTTCGTACTTTTTTAGGCTTAGGATTTTGTAAAATGTGTCCTAATCTCTTATTAGACGTGTGGATGTGATGTTGAGGGTCGTGACCTTCGGATCGATACCTATTTCGACATATGTTCATTTTCGATTTAAACCAGACCGGGTAGGTCGTTTGGTTTGTTAGATGAGTGGAAGCGATGTTGTGGTCGTGATCTTCGAATCGATACCTATTTAGCATATGTTCATTTTCGGTTTAAACTAGATCGGGTAGGTCGTTTGGGGTTATTTTGGGGCATTTCTGTACTTTTTTGGGTTTGAGATTCTTTAAAAAGTGTCCTTATCTCTTATGAGCCGTGTTGATGCGATGTTGAGGGTCGTGACCTTCGAATCGATACCTATTTTGACATATGTTCATTTTTGGCTTAAACTAGACCGGGTGGGTCGTTTGTGGTTATTTGGGGGCCTTTCTGAACTTCTTTGGGTTTGGGATTTTCTAAAAAGTGTCCTTATCTCTTATTAGACATGCGGATGCGATGTTGAGGGCCGTGATCTTTGAATCGATACCTATATCAACATATGTTCATTTTTGGTTAAAACCAGACCGGGTGGGTCGCTTGGGGTTATTTGGGGGCATTTTTGTACTTTTTTGGGTTTGAGATTCTCTAAAAATTGTCCTTATCACTTATTAGACGTGTGGATGCGATGTTGAGGGTTTTGTCCTTCGAATCGATATGTATTTTGACATAAGTTCATCTACGGTCCAAACCAGACTGGGTGGGTCATTTGGGGGCATTTTCGTACTTTTTTGGATTTGAGATTTTCTAAAGATTGTCATTATCACTTATTAGACGAGTCGATGCGATGTTGAGGGTCATGACCTTCGAATCGATACCTATTTTGACATATGTTCATTTTCGGTTTAAACCCGATAGGTGGTTCGTTTCGGGTTATTTGGCGGCATTTGTGTACTTTTTTGGGTTTGGTATTTTCTAAAAGGTGTCCTTTTATTAGACGTGTGGATGCGATGTTGAGGGTCATGACCTTCTAATCGATACCTATTTCAGCATATGTTCATTTTCATTTTAAACCAGACCAGGTGGGTCATTTGGAGTTATTTGGGGGAATTTTTATACTTTTTTAGGCTTGGGATTTTGTAAAATGTGTCCTAATCTCTTATTAAACGTGTGGATGTGATGTTGAGGGTCGTGTCCTTTGAATCGATACCTATTTCGACATATGCTCATTTTTTGTTTAAACCAGATCGGGTAGGTCGTTTGGTTTGTTTGACGTGTTGATGCGATGTTGAGAGTCATGACCTTCGAATCGATACCTATTTTGATATATGTTCATTTTCGGTTTAAACCAGACCGAGTGAGTCCTTTGGGGTTATTTGGCAGCATTTCTGTACTTTTTTGGGCTTGGGATTTTCTAAAAGGGGTCCTTATCTCTGAGTAGACGTGTGGATTCGATGTTGAGGGTCGTGACCTTTGAATAGATACCAATTTCGACATATGTTCCCTTTCGGTTAAAACTAGATCGGGTCGGTCGTTTGGGGACATTTAGGGGCATTTCTGTACTTTTTTGGGCTTGGGATTTTCTTAAAAGTGTCCTTACCTCTTATTAGACGTGTGAATGCAATGTTGAGGGTCGTGACTTTCGAATCGATACGTATTTCGACATAGGTTCATTTTTTGTCCGAACCTGACCGGGTGGATTGTTTGGAGTTATTTGGTGGTATTTTCGTACTTTTTTGGGTTTGTGATTTTATAAAAAGTATCTTATCACTTATTAGACGTGTGGATGCGATGTTGAGGGTTGTGACCTGCGACTCGATACCTATTTCGACATATGTTCATTTTCGGTTTAAACCAGACAGGGTGGGTCGTTTGGGTTATTTAGGGGCATTTCTGTACTTTTATGGGCTTAGGAATTTCTAAAAACTGTCCTTATTTCTTATTAGATGTGTGGATGTGATGTTGAGGGTCGTGACCTTCGTATCGATACCTATTTCGGCATATGTTCATATTCGGTTTAAACCAGACCGGGTGGGTCATTTGGGGTTATTTGGGGGTATTTCTGTACTTTTTTGGGTTAGGGATTCTCTAAAAAGTGTCCTTATCTCTTATTAGACGAGTGGAAGCGATGTTGTGGTCGTGACCTTCGAATCGATACCTATTTGACATATGTTCATTTTCGGTTTAAACTAGATCGGGTAGGTCGTTTGGGGTTATTTTGGGGTATTCCTGTACTTTTTTGGGTTTGAAATTCTTTAAAAAGTGTCCTTATCTCTTATGAGCCGTGTTGATGCAATGTTGAGGGTCGTGACCTTCGAATCGATACCTATTTCGACATATGTTCATTTTTGGCTTAAACTAGACCGGGTGGGTCATTTGTGGTTATTTGGGGGCCTTTCTGAACTTCTTTGGGTTTGGGATTTTCTAAAAAGTGTCCTTATCTCTTATTAGACATGCGGATGCGACGTTGAGGGCCATGATCTTTGAATCGATACCTATTTTGACATATGTTCATCTACGGTCCAAACCAGACCGGGTGGGTCATTTGGAGTCATTTGGGGGCATTTCCTGACTTTTTTGGATTTGTAATTTGCTAAAAAATGTCCTTATCTCTTATTAGACGTGTGGATACGATGTTGAGGGTCGTGACCTTCGAATCAATACCTATTTCGACATATGTTCATTTTCGGTTAAA
Source organism: Telopea speciosissima (assembly GCF_018873765.1). Lineage (NCBI taxonomy): Eukaryota > Viridiplantae > Streptophyta > Magnoliopsida > Proteales > Proteaceae > Telopea > Telopea speciosissima. The sequence goes on from NW_025317630.1 coordinate 18,628, forward strand.
ACCAGACCGGGTGGGTCGCTTGGGGTTATTTGGTGGCATTTCTGAACTTTTTTGGGTTTGAGATTCTCTAAAAATTGTCCTTATCTCTTATTAGATGCGTGGATGCGATGTTGAGGGTTTGGTCCTTCGAATCGATACGTATTTCGACATAAGTTCATCTACGGTCAAAACCAGACCGGGTGGGTCATTTGGGGCATTTTCGTACTTTTTTGGATTTGTGAATTGCTAAAAAATGTCCTTATCTCTTATTAGACGAGTGGAAGCGATGTTGTGGTCATGACCTTCGAATCGAAACCTTTTTGACATATGTTCATTTTCGGTTTAAACTAGATCAGGTGGGTTGTTTGGGGTTATTTCGGGGCATTTCTTTACTTTTTTAGGTTTGAGATTCTTTAAAAAGTGTCCTTATCTCTTATGAGACGTGTTGATGCGATGTTGAGGGTCGTGACCTTCGAATCGATACCTATTTCGACATATGTTCATTTTTGGCTTAAACTAGACCGGGTGGGTCGTTTGTGGTTATTTGGGGGCCTTTCTGAACTTCTTTGGGTTTGGGATTTTCTAAAAAGTGTCCTTATCTCTTATTAGACATGCGGATGTGATGTTGAGGGCCGTGATCTTCGAATCGATACCTATTTCGACATATGTTCATTTTTGGTTAAAACCAGACCGGGTGGGTCGCTTGGGGTTATTTGGGGGCATTACTGTACTTTTTTGGGTTTGACATTCTCTAAAAATTGTCCTTATCTCTTATTAGACGTGTGGATGCGATGTTGAGGGTCTTGTCCTTCGAATCGAGACGTATTTTGACATAAGTTCATCTATGGTCCAAACCAGACCGGGTGGGTCGTTTGGAGTCATTTGGGGGCATTTCCGGACTTTTTTGGATTTGTAATTTGCTAAAAAATGTCCTTATCTCTTATTAGACGTGTGGATACGATGTTGAGGGTCGTGACCTTCGAATCAATACCTATTTCGACATATGTTCATTTTCGGTTAAAACCAGACCGGGTGGGTCGCTTGGGGTTATTTGGGGGCATTTCTAAACTTTTTTGGGTTTGAGATTCTCTAAAAATTGTCCTTATCTCTTATTAGACGTGTGGATGCGATGTTGAGGGTTTTGTCCTTCGAATCGATACGTATTTTGACATAAGTTCATCTACGGTCCAAACCAGACTGGGTGGGTCATTTGGGGGCATTTCCGTACTTTTTTGGATTTGAGATTTTCTAAAAAGTGTCATTATCACTTATTAGACGAGTCGATGCGATGTTGAGGGTCATGACCTTCGAATCGATACCTATTTCGACATATGTTCATTTTCGGTTTAAACCCGACCGGGTGGTTCGTTTGGGGTTATTTGGCGGCATTTCTGTACTTTTTTGGGTTTGGTATTTTCTAAAAGGTGTCCTTTTATTAGACGTGTGGATGCGATGTTGAGGGTCATGACCTTCTAATCGATACCTATTTCAGCATATGTTCATTTTCGTTTTAAACCAGAACAGGTGGGTCATTTGGAGTTATTTGGGGGAATTTTTGTACTTTTTTAGGCTTGGGATTTTGTAAAATGTGTCCTAATCTCTTATTAGACGTGTGGATGTGATGTTGAGGGTCGTGACCTTCGAATCGATACCTATTTCGACATATGTTCATTTTCGGTTTAAACCAGATCGGGTAGGTCGTTTGGTTTGTTAGACGTGTTGATGCGATGTTGAGGGTCATGACCTTCGAATCGATACCTATTTCGATATATGTTCATTTTCGGTTTAAACCAGACCGGGTGAGTCGTTTGGGGTTATTTGGCAGCATTTCTGTACTTTTTTGGGCTTGGGATTTTCTAAAAGGTGTCCTTATCTATGATTAGACGTGTGGATTCGATGTTGAGGGTCGTGACCTTTGAATAGATACCAATTTCGACATATGTTCCCTTTCGGTTAAAACTAGACTGGGTCGGTCGTTTGGGGACATTTAGGGGCATTTCTGTACTTTTTTGGGCTTGGGATTTTCTTAAAAGTGTCCTTACCTCTTATTAGACGTGTGAATGCAATGTTGAGGGTCGTGACTTTCGAATCGATACGTATTTCGACATAGGTTCATTTTTTGTCCGAACCTGACCGGGTGGGTCGTTTGGAGTTATTTGGGGGCATTTTCGTACTTTTTTGGGTTTGTGATTTTATAAAAAGTATCCTTATCACTTATTAGACATGTGGATGCGATGTTGAGGGTTGTGACCTGTGACTCGATACCTATTTCGACATATGTTCATTTTCGGTTTAAGCCAGACAGGGTGAGTCGTTTGGGTTATTTAGGGGCATTTCTGTACTTTTATGGGCTTAGGAATTTCTAAAAACTGTCCTTATTTCTTATTAGATGTGTGGATGTGATGTTGAGGGTCGTGACCTTCAGATCGATACCTATTTTGGCATATGTTCATATTCGGTTTAAACCAGACCGGGTGGGTCATTTGGGGTTATTTGGGGGTATTTCTGTACTTTTTTGGGTTAGGGATTCTCTAAAAAGTGTCCTTATCTCTTATTAGACGAGTGGAAGCGATGTTGTGGTCGTGACCTTCGAATCGATACCTATTTGACATATGTTCATTTTCGGTTTAAACTAGACCGGGTAGGTCGTTTGGGGTTATTTCGGGGCATTTCTGTACTTTTTTGGGTTTGAGATTCTTTAAAAAGTGTCCTTATCTCTTATGAGCCGTGTTGATGCGATGTTGAGGGTCGTGACCTTCGAATCGATACCTATTTCAACATATGTTCATTTTTGGCTTAAACTAGACCGGGTGGGTCGTTTGTGTTTATTTGGGGGCCTTTCTGAACTTCTTTGGGTTTGGGATTTTGTAAAAAGTGTCCTTATCTCTTATTAGACATGCAGATGCGATGTTGAGGGCCGTGATCTTTGAATCGATACCTATTTTGACATATGTTCATTTTTGGTTAAAACCAGACCGGGTGGGTCGCATGGGGTTATTTGGGGGCATTTCTGTACTTTTTTGGGTTTGAGATTCTCTAAAAATTGAACTTATCTCTTATTAGACGTGTGGATGCGATGTTGAGGGTCTTGTCCTTCGAATCGAGACGTATTTCGACATAAGTTCATCTACGGTCCAAACCAGACCGGGTGGGTCGTTTGGAGTCATTTGGGGGCATTTCCGGACTTTTTTGGATTTGTAATTTGCTAACAAATGTCCTTATCTCTTATTAGACGTGTGGATACGATGTTGAGGGTCGTGACCTTCGAATCAATACCTATTTCGACATATGTTCATTTTCAGTTAAAACCAGACCGGGTGGGTCGCTTGGGGTTATTTGGCGGCATTTCTGAACTTTTTTGGGTTTGAGATTCTCTAAAAATTGTCCTTATCTCTTATTAGACGCGTGGATGCGATGTTGAGGGTTTGGTCCTTCGAATCGATACGTATTTCGACATAAGTTCATCTAAGGTCCAAACCAGACCGGGTGGGTCGTTTGGAGTCATTTGGGGGCATTTCCAGACTTTTTTGGATTTGTAATTTGCTAAAAAATGTCCTTATATCTTATTAGACGTGTGGATACAATGTTGAGGGTCGTGACCTTCGAATCAATACCTATTTCGACATATGTTCATTTTCAGTTAAAACCAGACCGGGTGGGTCGCTTGGGGTAATTTGGCGGCATTTCTGAACTTTTTTGGGTTTGAGAGTCTCTAAAAATTGTCCTTATCTCTTATTAGACGCGTGGATGCGATGTTGAGGGTTTGGTCCTTTGAATCGATACGTATTTCGACATAAGTTCATCTACGGTCCAAACCAGACCGGGTGGGTCATTTGGTGTCATTTGGGGGCATTTCCGTACTTTTTTGGATTTCTGATTTGCTAAAAAATGTCCTTATCTCTTATTAGACTAGTGGAAGCAATGTTGTGGTCATGACCTTCGAATCGAAACCTTTTTGATATATGTTCATTTTCGGTTTAAACTAGATCAGGTGGGTTGTTTGTGGTTATTTCGGGGCATTTCTGTACCTTTTTGGGTTTGTGATTTTATAAAAAGTATCCTTATCACTTATTAGATGCATGGATGCGATGTTGAGGGTTGTGACCTGTGAATCGATACCTATTTCGACATATGTTCATTTTCGGTTTAAACCAGATAGGGTGGGTCGTTTGGGGTTATTTGGGGGCATTTCTATACTTTTATGGCCTTAGGAATTTTTAAAAAGTGTCCTTATCTCTTATTAGATGTGTGGATGCGATGTTGAGGGTCGTGACCTTCGAATCGATACCTATTTGCATATGTTCATTTTTGGTTTAAACCAAACCGGATGGGTCGTTTGGGGTTATTTGGGGGCATTTCTATACTTTTTTGGATTTGGGATTCTCTAAAAAGTGTCCTTATCTCTTATTAGACGAGTGGAAACGATGCTGAGGTCGTGACCTTCGAATCAATACCTATTTCGACATATGTTCCCTTTCGGTTTAAACCTGACCGGGTGGATCGTTTGGGGATATTTGGGGGGCATTTCTGCACTATTTTTGGGTTTGAGATTCTCTAAAAAGTGTCCTTATCTCTTATTAGACGTGTGGATGCGATGTTGAGGGTCGTGACCTACGAATCGATACGTATTTCGACATATGTTCATTTTCTGTCCGAACCTAATAGGGTGGGTCGTTTGGAGTTATTTGGGGGTATTTCTATACTTTTTTGGGTTTGGGATTTTTTATAAAGTATCCTTATCACTTATTAGATGTGTGGATGCGATGTTGAGGTTGTGACCTGCGAATCGATACCTATTTCGACTTATGTTCATTTTCGGTTTGAACCGGACCGGGTGGGTCGTTTGGGGTTATTTGGGGGCATTTGTGTACTTTTATAGGCTTGGGAATTTCTAAAAAGTGTCCTTATCTCTTATTAGACACGCAGATGCGATGTTGAGGGCCGTGATCTTTGAATCGATACCTATTTTGACATATGTTCATTTTTGGTTAAAACCAGACCGGGTGGGTCGCATGGGGTTATTTGGGGGCATTTCTATACTTTTTTGGGTTTGAGAGTCTCTTAAAATTGTACTTATCTCTTATTAGACGTGTGGATGCGATGTTGAGGGTCTTGTCCTTCAAATCGAGACGTATTTGACGTATGTTCATTTTCGGTTTAAACTATATCGGGTGGGTCGTTTGGGGTTATTTCGGGGCATTTCTATACTTTTTGGTGTTTGGGATTTGCTAAAAAGTGTCCTTATCTCTTATTAGATGTGTGGATACGATGTTGAGGGTCGTGACCTTCGAATCGATACCTATTTTGACTTATGTTCATTTTCGGTTTAAACTAGATCGGGTGGGACGTTTGGGGTTATTTGGGGGCATTTCTGTACTTTTATTGGCTTGGAAATTTCTAAAAAGTGTCCTTATCTCTTATTAGACGTGTGGATGCGATGTTGAGGATCGTGACCTTCAAATCGATTCCTATTTCGACATATGTTCATTTTCTGTTTAAACCAAACCGGGTGGGTCGTTTGGGGTTATTATGGGGCATTTCTGTACTTTTTTGGATTTGGGATAGTCTAAAAAGTCTCCTTATCTCTTAGTAGACGAGTGGAAACGATGCTGAGGTCGTGACCTTCGAATCGATACCTATTCCAACATATGTCATTTTCGGTTTAAACCAGACCGGGTGGGTCGTCTAGGGTTATTTGTGGGCATTTTTGTACTTTTTTGGGTTCGGTATTTTCTAAAAAGTGTCCATATCTCTTATTAGACGTGTGGATGCGATGCTGAGGGTTCTGACCTTCGAATCGATACCTATTTCGACATATGTTCATGTTCGATTTAAACCAGTCCGGGTGGGTCATTTGTGGTTATTTGGTGGCTTTTCTGTACTTTTTTGGCCTTGGGATTTTCTAAAAAGTGTCCTTATCTGTTATTAGACGTGTGGGTGTGATGTTGAGGGTCATGACCTTCGAATCAATACCTATTTTGACAAATGTCCCCTTTCGGTTTAAACCTGACTGGGTGGGTCGTTTGGGGATATGTGGGGGCATTTTTGTACTTTTTTGGGTTTGAGATTTTCTAAAAAGTGTCATTATATCTTATTAGAGGTGTGGATACGATATTGAGGGTCGTGACCTTCGAATCGATACGTATTTCGACATAAGTTCATCTACGGTCCAAACCAGACTGGGTGGGTCGTTTGGAGTCATTTGGGGGCATTTTCATACTTTTTTGGATTTGTGATTTTCTAAAAAGTGTCCTTATCACTTATTAGACATGTGGATGCGATGTTGGAGGTCGTGACCTTCGAATCGATACCTATTTTGACATATGTTCATTTTCGGTTTAAACCTGACCGGATGGTTCATTTGGCGTTATTTGGCGGCATTTCTATACTTTTTGGGTTTGGTATTTTGTAAAAGGTGTCGTTTTATTAGACAGTGGATGCGATGTTGAGGGTCTTGACCTTCTAATCGATACCTATTTCAACATATGTTCATTTTCATTTTAAACCGGAGCGGTGGGTCGCTTGGAGTTATTTGAGAGAATTTTTGTACTTTTTTGGGCTTGGGAATTTCTAAAATGTGTCATAATCTCTTATTAGACATGTGGATGCAATGTTGAGGGTCGTGACCTTCGAATCAATACCTATTTCGACATATGTTCATTTTCGATTTAAACCAGACCAGGTGGGTCGTTTGGTTTATTAGACGTGTGGATGCGATGTTGAGGGTCATGACCTTCGAATCGATACCTATTTCAATATATGTTCATTTTTGGTTTAAACCAGACCGGGTGAGTCATTTGGGGTTATTTGGCTGCATTTCTGTACATTTTTGGGTTTGGGATTTTCTAAAAAGTGCCCTTATCTCTTATTAGACGTGTGGATGCAATGTTGAGGGTCGTGACCTTCGAATCGATACCTATTTCGACATATGTTTCCTTTCAGTTTACACTAGACCGGGTGGGTCGTTTGGGGTTATTTGGGGGCATTTCTGTACTTTTATGGGCTTGGGAATTTTTAAAAAATGTCCTTATCTCTTATTGGACATGTGGATGCGATGTTGAGGGTCGTGACCTTCGAATCGATACCTATTTCGGCATATGTTCATTTTTGGTTTAAACCAGATCGGGTGGGTCATTTGGGGTTATTTGGGGGTATTTCTGTACTTTTTTGGGTTTGGGATTCTCTAAAAAGTGTCCTTATCCCTTATTAGACGAGTGTAAGTGATGTTGTGGTCGTGACCTATGAATCGATACCTATTTGACATATGTTCAATTTCGGTTTAAACTGGATCGGGTGGGTCGGTTGGGGTTATTTTGGGGTATTTCTGTACTTTTTTGGGTTTGAGATTCTTTAAAAAGTGTCCTTATCTCTTATGAGATGTGTTGATGCGATGTTGAGGGTCGTGACCTTCGAATCGATACCTATTTTGACATATGTTCCCTTTCGGTTTAAACTAGACCGGGTGGGTCATTTGGGGATATTTTGGGGCATTTCTGTACTTTTTTTGGCTTGGGATTTTCTAAAAAGTGTCCTTATCTATTATTAGACATGCGGATGTGATCTTGAGGGCCGTGATCTTCGAATCGATACCTATTTCGACATATGTTCATTTTTTACTAAAACCAGACCGGGTAGGTCGCTTGGGGTTATTTGGGGGCATTTCTGTGCTTTTTTGGTTTTGGTATTTTCTAAAAAGTGTCCTTATCTCTTATTAGACGTGTGGATGCGATGTTGAGGGTCGTGACCTTCGAATCGATACCTATTTGGCATATGTTCATTTTTGGTTCAAAGCAAATCGGGTGGGTCGTTTGGGGTTATTTTGGGGTTTTCTGTACTATTTTGGGTTTGGGTTTCTCTAAAAGGTGCCCTTATCTCTTATGAGACGTGTGGATGTGATGTTGAGTGTCGTGACCTTCGCATTGATATCTATTTCGACATATGTTCATTTTTGGTTTAAATCGGATGGGGTGGGTCGTTTGGGGTTATTTGGTAGCATTTCTGTACTTTTTTTGGGGCTTGGGATTTTCTAAAAAGTGTCCTTATATCTTATTAGACATGTGGATGCGATGTTGAGGGTCATAACCTTCGAATCGATACCTATTTTGACATATGTTCCCTTTCGGTTTGTACTAGACCGGGTGGGTCGTTTGGGGATATTTGGGGGCATTGCTAAACTTTTTTTGGCTTGGGATTTTCTAAAAAGTGTCCTAATCTCCTATTAGACGTGTGGATGCGATGTTGAGGGTCATGAGCTTCGAATCGATACCTATTTTGACATATGTTTATTTTCGGTTTAAACTAGACTGGGTGGGTCGTTTGGTTTATTAGATGTGTGGAGATGTTGAGGGTCATGACCTTTGAATCGATCCTAATTTCGATATATGTTCATTTTCGATTTAAACAAGACCAGGTGGGTCATTTGGGGTTATTTGGCGGTATTTCTGTACTTTTTTGGGTTTGGTATTTTCTAAAAAGTGTCCTTATCTCTTATTAGACATGTGGATGCGATGTTGAGGGTCGGGACATTCGAATCTATACCTATTTCAGCAAATGTTTCATTTTCGGTTTAAACTAGACCGGGTGAGTCGTTTGGGGTTATTTGGCAGCATTTCTGTACTTTTTGGGTTTGGGATTTTCTAAAAGTGTCCTTATCTCTTTTTAGACATGTGGATGCTATGTTGAGGGTCGTGACCTTCGAATCGATGCCTATTTCGACATATGTTCCCTTTCGGTTTAAATTAGACCGGGTGGGTCGTTTGGGGATATTTGGGAGCATTTCTGTACTTTTTTGGGCTTGGGATTTTCTAAAAAGTGTCCTTATCTCTTATTAGACGTGTGGATGCGATGTTGAGAGTCGTGACTTTCGAATCGATACCTAATTCAACATATGTTGATTTTCGGTTTATACTTGACCGGGAGGGTCGTTTGGGGTTATTTGGTGTCATTTCTGTACTTTTTTTGGATTTGGAATTTTCTAAAAAGTGTCATTATCTCTTATTAGACGTGTGGATGCGATGTTGAGGGTCGTGACCTACGAATCGATACGTATTTTGACATATGTTCATTTTTGGTCCGAACCTAACAGGGTGGGTCGTTTGGAGTTATTTGGGGGTATTTCTGTCCTTTTTTGGGTTTGGGATTTTTTACAAAGTATCCTTATCACTTATTAGATGTGTGGATGCGATGTTGAGGGTTGTGACCTGTGAATCGATACCTATTTTGACATATGTTCATTTTCGATTTAAACCGGACCGGGTGGGTCGTTTGGGGGCATTTGTGTACTTTTATAAGCTTAGTAATTTCTAAAAAGTGTCCTTATCTCTTATTAGACGTGTGGATGCGATGTTGAGGGTCGTGACCTTTGAATCGATACCCATTTCGGCATATGTTCATTTTTGGTCTAAAACAGACCGGGTGGGTCGTTTGGGATTATTTAGGGGTATTTCTCTACTTTTTTTGGGTTTGGGATTCTCTAAAAAGTGTCCTTATCTCTTATTAGACAAATGGAAGCGATGTTGTGGTCGTGACCTTCGAATTGATACCTATTTGACATATGTTCATTTTCGGTTTAAACTATATCGGGTGGGTCGTTTGGGGTTATTTTGGGGCATTTCTGTAATTTTTGTTGTTTTGGATTTGCTAAAAAGTGTCGTTATCTCTTATTAGATGTGGGGATACGATGTTGAGGGTCGTGACCTTCGAATCGATACCTATTTTAACTTATGTTCATTTTCGATTTAAACCAGACCGGGTGGGACGTTTGGGGGCATTTCTATACTTTTATGGGCTTGGGAATTTCTAAAAAGTGTTCTTCTCTCTTATTGGACGTGTGGATGCGATGTTGTGGCTCGTGACCTTCAAATCGATACCTATTTCTACATATGTTCATTTTCTGTTTAAACCAAACCGGGTGGGTCGTTTGGGGTCATTTGGGGGCATTTCTGTACTTTTTTGGATTTGGGATAGTTTAAAAAGTCTTCTTATCTCTTATTAGATGAGTGGAAACGATGCTGAGGTCGTGGCCTTCGAATTGATACCTATTTCAACATATGTAATTTTTGGTTTAAACCCGACCGGGTGGGTTGTCCTGGGGTTATTTGTGGGCATTTTTATACTTTTTTGGGTTCGATATTTTCTAAAAAGTGTCCTTATCTCTTATTAGATGTGTGGATGCGATGTTGAGGGTTCTAACCAACGAATTGATACCTATTTCGGCATATGTTCATTTTCTATTTGAACCAGTCCGGGTGGGTTGTTTGGGGTTATTTGGCGGCTTTCTATACTTTTTTGGCCTTGGGATTTTCTAAAAGTGTCCTTATCTGTTTATAGACGTGTGGGTACGATGTTGAACGTCATGACCTTCGAATCGATACCTATTTCGACATATGTTCCCTTTCGGTTTAAACTAGACTGGGTGGGTTGTTTGGGGATATTTAGAGGCATTTTTGTACTTTTTTGGGCTTGGGATTATCTTAAAAGTATCCTTACCTCTTATTAGACGTGTGGATGCGATGTTGAGGGTCGTGAGTTTCGAATCGATATGTATTTTGACATATGTTCATTTTTTGTCCGAATCTTACCGGGTGGGTCGTTTGGAGTTATTTGGGAGCATTTCTGTACTTTTTTGGGTTTGGGATTTTATAAAAAGTATCCTTATCACTTATTAGACATGTGGATGCGATGTTGAGGGTTTTGACCTGCGAATCGATACCTATTTCGACATATGTTCATTTTTGGTTTAAACTAGACAGGGTGGGTCGTTTGGGGTTATTTGGGGGCATTTCTGTACTTTTATGGGCTTGGGAATTTCTAAAAAGTATCCTTATCTCTTATTAGACGTGTGGATGCGATGTAGAGGGTCGTGACCTTCGAATCGATACCTATTTCGACATATGTTCATTTTTGGTTTAAACCAGACTAGGTGGGTCATTTGTTGTTATTTGGGGGTATTTGGGGGTATTTCTGTACTTTTTTGGGTTTGGGATTCTCTAAAAAGTGTCCTTATCCCTTATTAGACGAGTGGAAGCGATGTTGTGGTCGTGACCTATGAATCGATACCTATTTGACATATGTTCATTTTTGGTTTAAACTGGATCGGGTGGGTCGTTTGGGGTTATTTCGGTGCATTTCTGTACTTTTTTGGGTTTGAGATTCTTTAAAAAGTGTCCTTATCTCTTATGAGACGTGTTGATGCGATGTTGAGGGTCGTGACCTTCGAATCGATACCTATTTTGACATATGTTCCCTTTCGGTTTAAACTAGACCTGGTGGGTCGTTTGGGGATATTTGGGGGCATTTCTATACTTTTTTGGGCTTGGGATTTTCTAAAAAGTGTCCTTATCTCTTATTAGACGTGTGGATACGATGTTGAGAGTCGTGACCTTCGAATCGATACCTGTTTCGACATATGTTCATTTTCGGCTTAAACAAGACCCGGTTGGTCGTTTGTGGTTATTTGGGGGCATTTCTGAACTTCTTTTGGTTTGGGATTTTCTAAAAAGTGTCCTTATCTATTATTAGACATGCAGATGTGATCTTGAGGGCTGTGATCTTCTAAAAAGTGTCCATATCTCTTATGTGTGGATACGATGTTGAGGGTCGTGACCTTCGAATCGATACCTATTTTGACTTATGTTCATTTTCGGTTTAAACTAGATCGGGTGGGACGTTTGGGGTTATTTGGGGGCATTTCTGTACTTTTATTGGCTTGGAAATTTCTAAAAAGTGTCCTTATCTCTTATTAGACGTGTGGATGCGATGTTGAGGATCGTGACCTTCAAATCGATTCCTATTTCGACATATGTTCATTTTCTGTTTAAACCAAACCGGGTGGGTCGTTTGGGGTTATTATGGGGCATTTCTGTACTTTTTTGGATTTGGGATAGTCTAAAAAGTCTCCTTATCTCTTAGTAGACGAGTGGAAACGATGCCGAGGTCGTGACCTTCGAATCGATACCTATTCCAACATATGTCATTTTCGGTTTAAACCAGACCGGGTGGGTCGTCTAGGGTTATTTGTGGGCATTTTTGTACTTTTTTGGGTTCGGTATTTTCTAAAAAGTGTCCATATCTCTTATTAGACGTGTGGATGCGATGCTGAGGGTTCTGACCTTCGAATCGATACCTATTTCGACATATGTTCATGTTCGATTTAAACCAGTCCGGGTGGGTCATTTGTGGTTATTTGGTGGCTTTTCTGTACTTTTTTGGCCTTGGGATTTTCTAAAAAGTGTCCTTATCTGTTATTAGACGTGTGGGTGTGATGTTGAGGGTCATGACCTTCGAATCAATACCTATTTTGACAAATGTCCCCTTTCGGTTTAAACCCGATGGGTGGGTCGTTTGGGGATATGTGGGGGCATTTTTGTACTTTTTGGGTTTGAGATTTTCTAAAAAGTGTCATTATATCTTATTAGACGTGTGGATACGATATTGAGGGTCGTGACCTTCGAATCGATACGTATTTCGACATAAGTTCATCTACGGTCCAAACCAGACTGGGTGGGTCGTTTGGAGTCATTTGGGGGCATTTTCATACTTTTTTGGATTTGTGATTTTCTAAAAAGTGTCCTTATCACTTATTAGACATGTGGATGCGATGTTGGAGGTCGTGACCTTCGAATCGATACCTATTTTGACATATGTTCATTTTCGGTTTAAACCTGACCGGATGGTTCATTTGGCGTTATTTGGCGGCATTTCTATACTTTTTTGGGTTTGGTATTTTGTAAAAGGTGTCGTTTTATTAGACAGGTGGATGCGATGTTGAGGGTCTTGACCTTCTAATCGATACCTATTTCAGCATATGTTCATTTTCATTTTAAACCAGAGCAGGTGGGTCGTTTGGAGTTATTTGAGAGAATTTTTGTACTTTTTTGGGCTTGGGAATTTCTAAAATGTGTCATAATCTCTTATTAGACATGTGGATGCAATGTTGAGGGTCGTGACCTTCGAATCAATACCTATTTCGACATATGTTCATTTTCGATTTAAACCAGACCAGGTGGGTCGTTTGGTTTATTAGACGTGTGGATGCGATGTTGAGGGTCATGACCTTCGAATCGATACCTATTTCAATATATGTTCATTTTTGGTTTAAACCAGACCGGGTGAGTCATTTGGGGTTATTTGGCTGCATTTCTGTACATTTTTGGGTTTGGGATTTTCTAAAAAGTGCCCTTATCTCTTATTAGACGTGTGGATGCAATGTTGAGGGTCGTGACCTTCGAATCGATACCTATTTCGACATATGTTTCCTTTCAGTTTACACTAGACCGGGTGGGTCGTTTGGGGTTATTTGGGGGCATTTCTGTACTTTTATGGGCTTGGGAATTTTTAAAAAATGTCCTTATCTCTTATTGGACATGTGGATGCGATGTTGAGGGTCGTGACCTTCGAATCGATACCTATTTCGGCATATGTTCATTTTTGGTTTAAACCAGATCGGGTGGGTCATTTGGGGTTATTTGGGGGGTATTTCTGTACTTTTTTGGGTTTGGGATTCTCTAAAAAGTGTCCTTATCCCTTATTAGACGAGTGTAAGCGATGTTGTGGTCGTGACCTATGAATCGATACCTATTTGACATATGTTCAATTTCGGTTTAAACTGGATCGGGTGGGTCGGTTGGGGTTATTTTGGGGTATTTCTGTACTTTTTTGGGTTTGAGATTCTTTAAAAAGTGTCCTTATCTCTTATGAGATGTGTTGATGCGATGTTGAGGGTCGTGACCTTCGAATCGATACCTATTTTGACATATGTTCCCTTTCGGTTTAAACTAGACCGGGTGGGTCATTTGGGGATATTTTGGGGCATTTCTGTACTTTTTTTGGCTTGGGATTTTCTAAAAAGTGTCCTTATCTATTATTAGACATGCGGATGTGATCTTGAGGGCCGTGATCTTCGAATCGATACCTATTTCGACATATGTTCATTTTTTACTAAAACCAGACCGGGTAGGTCGCTTGGGGTTATTTGGGGGCATTTTGTGCTTTTTTGGTTTTGGGATTTTCTAAAAAGTGTCCTTATCTCTTATTAGACGTGTGGATGCGATGTTGAGGGTCGTGACCTTCGAATCGATACCTATTTCGGCATATGTTCATTTTTGGTTCAAAGCAAATCGGGTGGGTCGTTTGGGGTTATTTTGGGGTTTTCTGTACTATTTTGGGTTTGGGTTTCTCTAAAAGGTGCCCTTATCTCTTATGAGACGTGTGGATGTGATGTTGAGTGTCGTGACCTTCGCATTGATATCTATTTCGACATATGTTCATTTTTGGTTTAAATCGGATGGGGTGGGTCGTTTGGGGTTATTTGGTAGCATTTCTGTACTTTTTTGGGGCTTGGGATTTTCTAAAAAGTGTCCTTATATCTTATTAGACATGTGGATGCGATGTTGAGGGTCATAACCTTCGAATCGATACCTATTTTGACATATGTTCCCTTTCGGTTTGTACTAGACCGGGTGGGTCGTTTGGGGATATTTGGGGGCATTGCTAAACTTTTTTGGCTTGGGATTTTCTAAAAAGTGTCCTAATCTCCTATTAGACGTGTGGATGCGATGTTGAGGGTCATGAGCTTCGAATCGATACCTATTTTGACATATGTTTATTTTCGGTTTAAACTAGATGGTGGGTCGTTTGGTTTATTAGATGTGTGGAGATGTTGAGGGTCATGACCTTTGAATCGATCCTAATTTCGATATATGTTCATTTTCGATTTAAACAAGACCAGGTGGGTCATTTGGGGTTATTTGGCGGTATTTCTGTACTTTTTTGGGTTTGGTATTTTCTAAAAAGTGTCCTTATCTCTTATTAGACATGTGGATGCGATGTTGAGGGTCGGGACATTCGAATCTATACCTATTTCAGCAAATGTTTCATTTTCGGTTTAAACTAGACCGGGTGAGTCGTTTGGGGTTATTTGGCAGCATTTCTGTACTTTTTTGGGTTTGGGATTTTCTAAAAGTGTCCTTATCTCTTTTTAGACATGTGGATGCTATGTTGAGGGTCGTGACCTTCGAATCGATGCCTATTTCGACATATGTTCCCTTTCGGTTTAAACTAGACCGGGTGGGTCGTTTGGGGATATTTGGGAGCATTTCTGTACTTTTTTTGGGCTTGGGATTTTCTAAAAAGTGTCCTTATCTCTTATTAGACGTGTGGATGCGATGTTGAGAGTCGTGACTTTAGAATCGATACCTAATTCAACATATGTTGATTTTCGGTTTATACTTGACCGGGAGGGTCGTTTGGGGTTATTTGGTGTCATTTCTGTACTTTTTTGGATTTGGAATTTTCTAAAAAGTGTCATTATCTCTTATTAGACGTGTGGATGCGATGTTGAGGGTCGTGACCTACGAATCGATACGTATTTTGACATATGTTCATTTTTGGTCCGAACCTAACAGGGTGGGTCGTTTGGAGTTATTTGGGGGTATTTCTGTCCTTTTTGGGTTTGGGATTTTTACAAAGTATCCTTATCACTTATTAGATGTGTGGATGCGATGTTGAGGGTTGTGACTGTGAATCGATACCTATTTTGACATATGTTCATTTTCGATTTAAACCGGACCGGTGGGTCGTTTGGGGGCATTTGTGTACTTTTATAAGCTTAGTAATTTCTAAAAAGTGTCCTTATCTCTTATTAGACGTGTGGATGCGATGTTGAGGGTCGTGACCTTTGAATCGATACCCATTTCGGCATATGTTCATTTTTGGTCTAAAACAGACCGGGTGGGTCGTTTGGGATTATTTAGGGGTATTTCTCTACTTTTTTGGGTTTGGGATTCTCTAAAAAGTGTCCTTATCTCTTATTAGACAAATGGAAGCGATGTTGTGGTCGTGACCTTCGAATTGATACCTATTTGACATATGTTCATTTTCGGTTTAAACTATATCGGGTGGGTCGTTTGGGGTTATTTTGGGGCATTTCTGTAATTTTTGTTGTTTTGGATTTGCTAAAAAGTGTCGTTATCTCTTATTAGATGTGGGGATACGATGTTGAGGGTCGTGACCTTCGAATCGATACCTATTTTAACTTATGTTCATTTTCGATTTAAACCAGACCGGGTGGGACGTTTGGGGGCATTTCTATACTTTTATGGGCTTGGGAATTTCTAAAAAGTGTTCTTCTCTCTTATTGGACGTGTGGATGCGATGTTGTGGCTCGTGACCTTCAAATCGATACCTATTTCTACATATGTTCATTTTCTGTTTAAACCAAACCGGGTGGGTCGTTTGGGGTCATTTGGGGGCATTTCTGTACTTTTTTGGATTTGGGATAGTTTAAAAAGTCTTCTTATCTCTTATTAGATGAGTGGAAACGATGCTGAGGTCGTGGCCTTCGAATTGATACCTATTTCAACATATGTAATTTTTGGTTTAAACCAGACCGGGTGGGTTGTCAGGGGTTATTTGTGGGCATTTTTATACTTTTTTGGGTTCGATATTTTCTAAAAAGTGTCCTTATCTCTTATTAGACGTGTGGATGCGATGTTGAGGGTTCTAACCAACGAATTGATACCTATTTCGGCATATGTTCATTTTCTATTTGAACCAGTCCGGGTGGGTTGTTTGGGGTTATTTGGCGGCTTTCTATACTTTTTTGGCCTTGGGATTTTCTAAAAGTGTCCTTATCTGTTTATAGACGTGTGGGTACGATGTTGAACGTCATGACCTCGAATCGATACCTATTTCGACATATGTTCCCTTTCGGTTTAAACTAGACTGGTGGGTTGTTTGGGGATATTTAGAGGCATTTTTGTACTTTTTTGGGCTTGGGATTATCTTAAAAGTATCCTTACCTCTTATTAGACGTGTGGATACGATGTTGAGGGTCGTGAGTTTCGAATCGATATGTATTTTGACATATGTTCATTTTTTGTCCGAATCTTACCGGGTGGGTCGTTTGGAGTTATTTGGGAGCATTTCTGTACTTTTTTGGGTTTGGGATTTTATAAAAAGTATCCTTATCACTTATTAGACATGTGGATGCGATGTTGAGGGTTTTGACCTGCGAATCGATACCTATTTCGACATATGTTCATTTTTGGTTTAAACTAGACAGGGTGGGTCGTTTGGGGTTATTTGGGGGCATTTCTGTACTTTTATGGGCTTGGGAATTTCTAAAAAGTATCCTTATCTCTTATTAGACGTGTGGATGCGATGTAGAGGGTCGTGACCTTCGAATCGATACCTATTTCGACATATGTTCATTTTTGGTTTAAACCAGACTAGGTGGGTCATTTGTTGTTATTTGGGGGTATTTGGGGGTATTTCGTACTTTTTGGGTTTGGGATTCTCTAAAAGTGTCCTTATCCCTTATTAGACGAGTGGAAGCGATGTTGTGGTCGTGACCTATGAATCGATACCTATTTGACATATGTTCATTTTCGGTTTAAACTGGATCGGGTGGGTCGTTTGGGGTTATTTCGTGCATTTCTGTACTTTTTTGGGTTTGAGATTCTTTAAAAAGTGTCCTTATCTCTTATGAGACGTGTTGATGCGATGTTGAGGGTCGTGACCTTCGAATCGATACCTATTTTGACATATGTTCCCTTTCGGTTTAAACTAGACCTGGTGGGTCGTTTGGGGATATTTGGGGGCATTTCTATACTTTTTTGGGCTTGGGATTTTCTAAAAAGTGTCCTTATCTCTTATTAGACGTGTGGATACGATGTTGAGAGTCGTGACCTTCGAATCGATACTGTTTCGACATATGTTCATTTTTGGCTTAAACAAGACCGGTTGGTCGTTTGTGGTTATTTGGGGGCATTTCTGAACTTCTTTTGGTTTGGGATTTTCTAAAAAGTGTCCTTATCTATTATTAGACATGCAGATGTGATCTTGAGGGCTGTGATCTTCTAAAAAGTGTCCATATCTCTTATGTGTGGATACGATGTTGAGGGTCGTGACCTTCGAATCGATACCTATTTTGACTTATGTTCATTTTCGGTTTAAACTAGATCGGGTGGGACGTTTGGGGTTATTTGGGGGCATTTCTGTACTTTTATTGGCTTGGAAATTTCTAAAAAGTGTCCTTATCTCTTATTAGACGTGTGGATGCGATGTTGAGGATCGTGACCTTCAAATCGATTCCTATTTCGACATATGTTCATTTTATGTTTAAACCAAACCGGGTGGGTCGTTTGGGGTTATTATGGGGCATTTCTGTACTTTTTTGGATTTGGGATAGTCTAAAAAGTCTCCTTATCTCTTAGTAGACGAGTGGAAACGATGCTGAGGTCGTGACCTTCGAATCGATACCTATTCCAACATATGTCATTTTCGGTTTAAACCAGACCGGGTGGGTCGTCTAGGGTTATTTGTGGGCATTTTTGTACTTTTTTGGGTTCGGTATTTTCTAAAAAGTGTCCATATCTCTTATTAGACGTGTGGATGCGATGCTGAGGGTTCTGACCTTCGAATCGATACCTATTTCGACATATGTTCATGTTCGATTTAAACCAGTCCGGGTGGGTCATTTGTGGTTATTTGGTGGCTTTTCTGTACTTTTTTGGCCTTGGGATTTTCTAAAAAGTGTCCTTATCTGTTATTAGACGTGTGGGTGTGATGTTGAGGGTCATGACCTTCGAATCAATACCTATTTTGACAAATGTCCCCTTTCGGTTTAAACCTGACTGGGTGGGTCGTTTGGGGATATGTGGGGGCATTTTTGTACTTTTTTGGGTTTGAGATTTTCTAAAAAGTGTCATTATATCTTATTAGACGTGTGGATACGATATTGAGGGTCGTGACCTTCGAATCGATACGTATTTCGACATAAGTTCATCTACGGTCCAAACCAGACTGGGTGGGTCGTTTGGAGTCATTTGGGGGCATTTTCATACTTTTTTGGATTTGTGATTTTCTAAAAAGTGTCCTTATCACTTATTAGACATGTGGATGCGATGTTGGAGGTCGTGACCTTCGAATCGATACCTATTTTGACATATGTTCATTTTCGGTTTAAACCTGACCGGATGGTTCATTTGGCGTTATTTGGCGGCATTTCTATACTTTTTTGGGTTTGGTATTTTGTAAAAGGTGTCGTTTTATTAGACAGGTGGATGCGATGTTGAGGGTCTTGACCTTCTAATCGATACCTATTTCAGCATATGTTCATTTTCATTTTAAACCAGAGCAGGTGGGTCGTTTGGAGTTATTTGAGAGAATTTTTGTACTTTTTTGGGCTTGGGAATTTCTAAAATGTGTCATAATCTCTTATTAGACATGTGGATGCAATGTTGAGGGTCGTGACCTTCGAATCAATACCTATTTCGACATATGTTCATTTTCGATTTAAACCAGACCAGGTGGGTCGTTTGGTTTATTAGACGTGTGGATGCGATGTTGAGGGTCATGACCTTCGAATCGATACCTATTTCAATATATGTTCATTTTTGGTTTAAACCAGACCGGGTGAGTCATTTGGGGTTATTTGGCTGCATTTCTGTACATTTTTGGGTTTGGGATTTTCTAAAAAGTGCCCTTATCTCTTATTAGACGTGTGGATGCAATGTTGAGGGTCGTGACCTTCGAATCGATACCTATTTCGACATATGTTCCCTTTCAGTTTACACTAGACCGGGTGGGTCGTTTGGGGTTATTTGGGGGCATTTCTGTACTTTTATGGGCTTGGGAATTTTTAAAAAATGTCCTTATCTCTTATTGGACATGTGGATGCGATGTTGAGGGTCGTGACCTTCGAATCGATACCTATTTCGGCATATGTTCATTTTTGGTTTAAACCAGATCGGGTGGGTCATTTGGGGTTATTTGGGGGTATTTCTGTACTTTTTTGGGTTTGGGATTCTCTAAAAAGTGTCTTTATCCCTTATTAGACGAGTGTAAGCGATGTTGTGGTCGTGACCTATGAATCGATACCTATTTGACATATGTTCAATTTCGGTTTAAACTGGATCGGGTGGGTCGGTTGGGGTTATTTTGGGGTATTTCTGTACTTTTTTGGGTTTGAGATTCTTTAAAAAGTGTCCTTATCTCTTATGAGATGTGTTGATGCGATGTTGAGGCTCGTGACCTTCGAATCGATACCTATTTTGACATATGTTCCCTTTCGGTTTAAACTAGACCGGGTGGGTCATTTGGGGATATTTTGGGGCATTTCTGTACTTTTTTTGGCTTGGGATTTTCTAAAAAGTGTCCTTATCTATTATTAGACATGCGGATGTGATCTTGAGGGCCGTGATCTTCGAATCGATACCTATTTCGACATATGTTCATTTTTTACTAAAACCAGACCGGGTAGGTCGCTTGGGGTTATTTGGGGGCATTTCTGTGCTTTTTTGGTTTTGGTATTTTCTAAAAAGTGTCCTTATCTCTTATTAGACGTGTGGATGCGATGTTGAGGGTCGTGACCTTCGAATCGATACCTATTTCGGCATATGTTCATTTTTGGTTCAAAGCAAATCGGGTGGGTCGTTTGGGGTTATTTTGGGGTTTTCTGTACTATTTTGGGTTTGGGTTTCTCTAAAAGGTGCCCTTATCTCTTATGAGACGTGTGGATGTGATGTTGAGTGTCGTGACCTTCGCATTGATATCTATTTCGACATATGTTCATTTTTGGTTTAAATCGGATGGGGTGGGTCGTTTGGGGTTATTTGGTAGCATTTCTGTACTTTTTTGGGGCTTGGGATTTTCTAAAAAGTGTCCTTATATCTTATTAGACATGTGGATGCGATGTTGAGGGTCATAACCTTCGAATCGATACCTATTTTGACATATGTTCCCTTTCGGTTTGTACTAGACCGGGTGGGTCGTTTGGGGATATTTGGGGGCATTGCTAAACTTTTTTTGGCTTGGGATTTTCTAAAAAGTGTCCTAATCTCCTATTAGACGTGTGGATGCGATGTTGAGGGTCATGAGCTTCGAATCGATACCTATTTTGACATATGTTTATTTTCGGTTTAAACTAGACTGGGTGGGTCGTTTGGTTTATTAGATGTGTGGAGATGTTGAGGGTCATGACCTTTGAATCGATCCTAATTTCGATATATGTTCATTTTCGATTTAAACAAGACCAGGTGGGTCATTTGGGGTTATTTGGCGGTATTTCTGTACTTTTTTGGGTTTGGTATTTTCTAAAAAGTGTCCTTATCTCTTATTAGACATGTGGATGCGATGTTGAGGGTCGGGACATTCGAATCTATACCTATTTCAGCAAATGTTTCATTTTCGGTTTAAACTAGACCGGGTGAGTCGTTTGGGGTTATTTGGCAGCATTTCTGTACTTTTTTGGGTTTGGGATTTTCTAAAAGTGTCCTTATCTCTTTTTAGACATGTGGATGCTATGTTGAGGGTCGTGACCTTCGAATCGATGCCTATTTCGACATATGTTCCCTTTCGGTTTAAACTAGACCGGGTGGGTCGTTTGGGGATATTTGGGAGCATTTCTGTACTTTTTTGGGCTTGGGATTTTCTAAAAAGTGTCCTTATCTCTTATTAGACGTGTGGATGCGATGTTGAGAGTCGTGACTTTCGAATCGATACCTAATTCAACATATGTTGATTTTCGGTTTATACTTGACCGGGAGGGTCGTTTGGGGTTATTTGGTGTCATTTCTGTACTTTTTTGGATTTGGAATTTTCTAAAAAGTGTCATTATCTCTTATTAGACGTGTGGATGCGATGTTGAGGGTCGTGACCTACGAATCGATACGTATTTTGACATATGTTCATTTTTGGTCCGAACCTAACAGGGTGGGTCGTTTGGAGTTATTTGGGGGTATTTCTGTCCTTTTTTGGGTTTGGGATTTTTTACAAAGTATCCTTATCACTTATTAGATGTGTGGATGCGATGTTGAGGGTTGTGACCTGTGAATCGATACCTATTTTGACATATGTTCATTTTCGATTTAAACCGGACCGGGTGGGTCGTTTGGGGGCATTTGTGTACTTTTATAAGCTTAGTAA
Source organism: Telopea speciosissima (assembly GCF_018873765.1). Classification (NCBI taxonomy): domain Eukaryota; kingdom Viridiplantae; phylum Streptophyta; class Magnoliopsida; order Proteales; family Proteaceae; genus Telopea; species Telopea speciosissima. The sequence goes on from NW_025317630.1 coordinate 40,534, forward strand.
TTTCTAAAAAGTGTCCTTATCTCTTATTAGACGTGTGGATGCGATGTTGAGGGTCGTGACCTTTGAATCGATACCCATTTCGGCATATGTTCATTTTTGGTCTAAAACAGACCGGGTGGGTCGTTTGGGATTATTTAGGGGTATTTCTCTACTTTTTTGGGTTTGGGATTCTCTAAAAAGTGTCCTTATCTCTTATTAGACAAATGGAAGCGATGTTGTGGTCGTGACCTTCGAATTGATACCTATTTGACATATGTTCATTTTCGGTTTAAACTATATCGGGTGGGTCGTTTGGGGTTATTTTGGGGCATTTCTGTAATTTTTGTTGTTTTGGATTTGCTAAAAAGTGTCGTTATCTCTTATTAGATGTGGGGATACGATGTTGAGGGTCGTGACCTTCGAATCGATACCTATTTTAACTTATGTTCATTTTCGATTTAAACCAGACCGGGTGGGACGTTTGGGGGCATTTCTATACTTTTATGGGCTTGGGAATTTCTAAAAAGTGTTCTTCTCTCTTATTGGACGTGTGGATGCGATGTTGTGGCTCGTGACCTTCAAATCGATACCTATTTCTACATATGTTCATTTTCTGTTTAAACCAAACCGGGTGGGTCGTTTGGGGTCATTTGGGGGCATTTCTGTACTTTTTTGGATTTGGGATAGTTTAAAAAGTCTTCTTATCTCTTATTAGATGAGTGGAAACGATGCTGAGGTCGTGGCCTTCGAATTGATACCTATTTCAACATATGTAATTTTTGGTTTAAACCAGACCGGGTGGGTTGTCTGGGGTTATTTGTGGGCATTTTTATACTTTTTTGGGTTCGATATTTTCTAAAAAGTGTCCTTATCTCTTATTAGACGTGTGGATGCGATGTTGAGGGTTCTAACCAACGAATTGATACCTATTTCGGCATATGTTCATTTTCTATTTGAACCAGTCCGGGTGGGTTGTTTGGGGTTATTTGGCGGCTTTCTATACTTTTTTGGCCTTGGGATTTTCTAAAAGTGTCCTTATCTGTTTATAGACGTGTGGGTACGATGTTGAACGTCATGACCTTCGAATCGATACCTATTTCGACATATGTTCCCTTTCGGTTTAAACTAGACTGGGTGGGTTGTTTGGGGATATTTAGAGGCATTTTTGTACTTTTTGGGCTTGGGATTATCTTAAAAGTATCCTTACCTCTTATTAGACGTGTGGATGCGATGTTGAGGGTCGTGAGTTTCGAATCGATATGTATTTTGACATATGTTCATTTTTTGTCCGAATCTTACCGGGTGGGTCGTTTGGAGTTATTTGGGAGCATTTCTGTACTTTTTTGGGTTTGGGATTTTATAAAAAGTATCCTTATCACTTATTAGACATGTGGATGCGATGTTGAGGGTTTTGACCTGCGAATCGATACCTATTTCGACATATGTTCATTTTTGGTTTAAACTAGACAGGGTGGGTCGTTTGGGGTTATTTGGGGGCATTTCTGTACTTTTATGGGCTTGGGAATTTCTAAAAAGTATCCTTATCTCTTATTAGACGTGTGGATGCGATGTAGAGGGTCGTGACCTTCGAATCGATACCTATTTCGACATATGTTCATTTTTGGTTTAAACCAGGACTGGGTGGGTCATTTGTTGTTATTTGGGGGTATTTGGGGGTATTTCTGTACTTTTTTGGGTTTGGGATTCTCTAAAAAGTGTCCTTATCCCTTATTAGACGAGTGGAAGCGATGTTGTGGTCGTGACCTATGAATCGATACCTATTTGACATATGTTCATTTTCGGTTTAAACTGGATCGGGTGGGTCGTTTGGGGTTATTTCGGTGCATTTCTGTACTTTTTTGGGTTTGAGATTCTTTAAAAAGTGTCCTTATCTCTTATGAGACGTGTTGATGCGATGTTGAGGGTCGTGACCTTCGAATCGATACCTATTTTGACATATGTTCCCTTTCGGTTTAAACTAGACCTGGTGGGTCGTTTGGGGATATTTGGGGGCATTTCTATACTTTTTTGGGCTTGGGATTTTCTAAAAAGTGTCCTTATCTCTTATTAGACGTGTGGATACGATGTTGAGAGTCGTGACCTTCGAATCGATACCTGTTTCGACATATGTTCATTTTTGGCTTAAACAAGACCCGGTTGGTCGTTTGTGGTTATTTGGGGGCATTTCGAACTTCTTTTGGTTTGGGATTTTCTAAAAGTGTCCTTATCTATTATTAGACATGCAGATGTGATCTTGAGGGCTGTGATCTTCGAATCGATACCTATTTCGACATATGTTCATTTTCAACTCAAACCAGATCGGGTGGGTCGCTTGGGGTTATTTGGGGGCATTTCGTATTTTTTGGTTTTGGTATTTTCTAAAAAGTGTCCTTATCTCTTATCGTAACCTTCAATCGATACCTATTTCGCATATGTTCATTTTTGGTTCAAATCAAACCGGGTGGGTCGTTTGGGGTTATTTGGGGCTTTTCTGTACTATTTTAGGTTTGGGATTCTCTAAAAGGTGCCCTTATCTCTTATGGGATGTGTGGATGCGATGTTGAGTGTCGTGACCTTCGAATCGATATCTATTTTGACATATGTTCATTTTCGGTTTAAACCGGATCGTGGGCGTTTGGGGTTATTTGGTGGCATTTTTGTACTTTTTTGTGTTTGGGATTTGCTAAAAAGTGTCATTATCTCCTATTAGAAATGTGGATGCGTTGTTGAGGGTCGTGACCTTCGAATCGATACCTATTTCGACATATGTTCATTTTCGGTTTTAACCAAATCGGGTGGGTCGTTTGGGGTTATTTGGGGCATTTCTGTACTTTTTAGATTTGGGATTCTCTAAAAAGTGTCCTTATCTCTTATTGGACGAGTGGAAACGATGCCGAGGTCGTGACCTTCGAATCGATACCTATTTTGACATATGTTCCCTTTCGGTTTAAACCCGACCGGTGGGTCGTTTGGGGATGTTTGGGGGCATTTATGTACTTTTTAGGTTTGAGATTCTCTAAAAAGTGTCATTATCTCTTATTAGACGTGTGGACGCAATGTTGAGGGTCGCGACCTTCGAATCGATATGTATTTCGAGATAAGTTCATCTACGGTCCAAACCAGACCGGGTGCATTGTTTGGAGTCATTTGGGGGCATTTCGGTACTTTTTTGGATTTGTGATTTGCTAAAAATGTCCTTATCTCTTATTAGATGTGTGGATGCGATGTTGAGGTCTGTGACCTTCGCATCGATACCTATTTCGACATATGTTCAATTTGGGTTTAAACCTGACCGGGTGGTTCGTTTGGGGTTATTTGGCGGCATTTCTATATTTTTTGGGTTTGGTATTTTCTAAAAGGTGTCCTTATCTCTTATTAGACGTGTGGATGCGATGTTGAGGGTCGTGACCTTCTAATCGATACCTAATTCGGCATTTATTCTTTTTCATTTTAAACCGACGGTGGGTCGTTCGGAGTTATTTGGGGAATTTTTGAACTTTTTGGGCTTGAGATTTTCTAAAAAGTGTCATAATCTCTTATTAGACGTGTGGATGCGATGTTGAAGGTTGTGACCTTCGAATCGATACCTATTTCGAGATATGTTCATTTTCGATTTAAACCGACCGGGTGGGTCGTTTGGTTTGTTAGACGTGTGGATGCGATGTTGAGGGTCGTGACCTTCCAATCGATTCCTATTTCTATATATTTTTATTTTCGGTTTAAACCGGACGGTGGGTGAGTCGTTTGGGGTTATTTGGTGGCATTATTGTACTTTTTGGGTTTGGTATTTTCTAAAAAGTGTGCTTATCTCTTATTACACGTGTGGATGCGATGTTGAGGGTCGGGACATTCGAATCTATACCTATTCACAAATGTTCATTTTCGGTTTAAACCAGACGGTGAGTCGTTTGGGTTATTTGGTAGCATTTCTGTACTTTTTGGGCTTGGGATTTTCTAACAAGTGTCCTTATCTCTTATTAGACTTGTGGATGCGATAGTGAGGGTCGTGACCTTCGAATCGATACCTATTTTGACATATGTTCCTTTCGGTTTAAACTAGACTCGGGTGGGTCGTTTGGGGATATTTGGGGGCATTTCTGTACTTTTTTGAGGTTTGGGAATTTTGAAAAAGTGTCCTTATCTCTTATTAGACGTGTGGATGCGATGTTGGGGTCGTGACTTTGAATCGATACATATTTTGACATATGTTCATTTTCGGTTTAAACTTGACGGGTGGGTCGCTTGGGGTTATTTGGGTGCATTTCTGGACTTTTTGGATTTGATATTTTCTAAAAGTGTCATTATCTCTTATTAGACGTGTGAATGCGATGTTGAGGGTCGTGACCTTCGAATCGACACGTATTTCGACATATGTTCATTTCGATCGACTGACTGGGTGGGTCATTTGGAGGGGCATTTCAGTACTTTTTGGGTTTGGGATTTTATAAAAAGTATCCTTATCACTTATTAGACGTGTGTTTGCGATGTTGAGGTTGTGACCTGCGAATCGATACCTCTTTCGACATATGTTCATTTTCGATTTAAAACTAGACCAGGTGGGTCGTTTGGGGATATTTGGGTGCATTTCTATACTTTTTGGGTTTGGGATTTTCTAAAAAGTGTCATTATCTCTAATTAGATGTGTGGATGCGATGTTGAGGGTCGTGACCTTTGAATCGATACATATTTTGATATATGTTCATTTTCGGTTTAAACTATACCGGATGGGTCGTTAGGGGTTATTTGGGGGCATTTCTGTACTTTTTTGGGTTTGGATTTTCTAAAAAGTGTCCTTAGCTCTTATTAGACATGTGGATGCGATGTTGAGGTCGTGACCTTCGAATCGATGCCCATTTCGACATATGTTCATTTTTGGTTTAAACCAAATCGGGTGTGTCTTTTGGGGTTATTTGGGGGCATTTTTATACTTTTTTTGGGTTTGGTATTTTCTAAAAGTGTCCTTATCTCTTATTAGACGTGTGGATGCGATGTTGAGGGTCGTGACATTCGAATCTATACCTATTTCAGCATATGTTCATTTTTCGTTTAAACCAGACCGGGTGGGTCGTTTGGGGTTATTTGGTGGCATTTTCTGTTCTATTTTGGGGTTGGGGATTTCTAAGTGTGTCCTTATCTCTTATTAGACATGTGGATGCGATGTTGAGGGTCGTGACCTTCAAATCAATACCTATTTCGTCATATGTTGCCTTTCGGTTTAAACAAGACCGGGTGGGTTTGTGGATATTTCGGGGCATTTCTGTACTTTTTTGGTTTTGGGATTTTCTAAAAAGCGTCCTTATCTCTTATTAGACGTGTGGATGCAAATGTTGAGGGTCGTGACCTTCGAATCAATACCTATTTCGACATATGTTGCCTTTCGGTTTAAAGAAGACCGGGTGAGTCGTTTGTGGATATTTGGGGACATTTTTGTACTTTTTGGGATTGGGATTTTCTAAAAAGTGTCATTATCTCTTATTAGACGTGTGGATGCGATGTTGAGGGTCGTGACCTTCGAATCGATGCGTATTTCGACATATGTTCATTTCATATGTGGTTTATTTGTTGAGAGTAGTGACCTTCGAATCGATACCTAATTCAACATATGTTGATTTTCGTTTAAACCAGACATTTGGGTCGTTTGGAATTTTCTAAAAGGTCATTATC
>NW_025317631.1:0-46008 GCF_018873765.1 Telopea speciosissima
TAGGTTTGGTAATTTCTAAAAAGTTTCCTTATCTCTTCTTAGACGTTTGGATGCGATGTTGAGGGTCGAGACCTGCGAATCGATACCTATTTCGACATATGTTCATTTTCGGTTTGAACTAGACCGGGTGGATCGTTTGGGGTTATTTAGGGGCATTTCTGTACTTTTCTGGGCATGGGATTTTGTAAAAAGTGTCCTTATCCCTTATTGGACGTGGGGATGTGATGTTGAGTGTCATGAGCTTCAAATCGATAACTATTTCGGCATATGTTCATTTTCGGTTTAAACCAGACTAGGTAGGTCATTTTGGGTTATTTGGAGGCATTTCTGTACTTTTTTGGGCTTGGGATTTTCTAAAAAGTGTCCTTATCTCTTCTTAGATGTGTGGATGCGATGTTGAGGGTTGTGTCCTTCGAATCGATACCTTTTTTGGCATAAGTTTGTTTTCGGTTTAAACCAGAGCGGGTGCGTCGTTTGGGGTAATTTGAGGTCATTTCTTTACGTTTTTGGGTTTGGGATTTTCTCAAAAGTGTCCTTATCTCTTATTATACGTGTGGATGCGATGTTGAGGGTCGTGACCTTCAAATCGATACCTATTTTCACATATGTTCATTTTCGGTTTAAACCAAACCGGGTGGTTTGTTTGGGGTTATTTGGCGGCTTTTCAGTACGTTTTTGGGTTTGGTATTTTCCAAAAAAGTGTCCTTATCTCTTATTAGACTTGTGGATGCGATGTTGACGGTCGTGACCTTCGAATTGATACTTATTTCGGCATATGTTCATTTTAGGTTTAAACTAGACCGGATGGGTCGTTTGGGGTTATTTAGGTGCATTTCTGTACTTTTTTGGGCATGAGATTTTCTCAAAATTGTCCTTATCTCTTATTTGACGTGTGGATGCGATGTTGAGGGTCGTGACTTTCGAATCGATACCTATTTCGACATATATTCATTTTCTATTTAAACTACACCGGGTGGGTCGTTTAGGGTTATTTGGGGGCATTTCTGTACTTTTTTGGGTTTTTAATTTTCTAAAAAGTTTCCTAATCTCTTATAAGACGTGTGGATGCAATGTTCAGGGTCGTGACCTTTGAATCGATAGCTGTTTCGACATATGTTCATTTCGGTTTAAACCAGACCTGGTGGGTCGTTAGGGGTTGTTTGGGGGCATTTCTATACTTTTTTTGGTTTGGTATTTTCTAAAAAGTGTCCTTATTTCTTGTTAGACGTGTGGATATGATGTTGAGGGTCGTGACCTTCGTATCGATACCTATTTCGACATATGTTCATTTTTTGTTTAAACCAGGCCGGGTGGGTCGTTTGGGGTTATTTGCGGGCATTTCTATACTTTTTTGGGATTGGTAATTTCTAAAAGTTTGCTTGTCTCTTCTTAGACGTGTGGATGCGATGTTGAGGGTCATGACCTTCAAATCGATACCTATTTCGACATATGTTCATTTTTTGTTAAAATTAGACCGCATGGGTCGTTTGGGATTATTTGGGGGCATTTCTGTACTTTTTTGGGTTTGTTATTTTCTACAAAGTGTCCTTATCTCTTGTTAGACGTGTGGATGTGATGTTGAGGGTCGTGACCTTCGAATAGATACCTATTTTGACATATGCTAATTTTCGGTTGAAACCAGACTGGGTGGGTCGTTTGGGGTTAGTTGGGAGCATTTCTGTACTTTTTTGGGCTTGGGATTTCCTAAAACGTGTCCTTATCTCTTATTAGACATGTGGATGTGATGTTGAGGGTCGTGACCTTCGAATAGATACCTATTTTGACATATGTTCATTTTTTATTTAAACTAGACTGGGTGGGTCGTTTGGGGTTATTTGGGGGCATTTCTATACTTTTTTGGGCTTGGGACTTTCTAAAAAGTGTCCTTATCTCTTATTAGACGTGTGGATGCGATGTTGAGGGTTGTGACCTTCGAATCGTTACCTATTTTGGCCTATATTCATTTTCGATTTTAACCAGACCGGGTGGGTCGTCTGGGGTTATTTTGGGGCATTTCTATAATTTTTTGGGCTTCGGATTTTCTAAAAATTGTCCTTATCTCTTACTAGACGTGTGGATGCGATGTTGAGGATCATGACCTTCGGATCGATACCTATTTTGAGATATGTTCATTTTCAGTTTAAAGTAGACCGGGCGAGTCGTTTGGGGATATTTGGGGGCATTTCTATACTTTTCTGGGTTTCGTATTTTCTAAAAAGTGTCCTTATCTCTTATTAGATGTGTGGATGCGATGTTGAGGGACGTGATCTTCAAATCGATACCTATTTCGACATATGTTCACTTGTTGTTTAAACCAGACTGGGTGGGTCGTCTGGGGTTATTTGGGGGCATTTTTATACTTTTTTGGGCTTGGGGTTGGCTAAAAAGTGTCCTTGTCTCTTATTTGACGTGTGGATGCGATGTTGAGTGTCGTGACATTCGAATCGATTCCTATTTCGACATATGTTCATTTTCGGTTTAAACCCGACCCAGTTGGTCGTTTTGTTTTATTTGGAGGCATTTCTGTACTTTTTTATGTTTTGTATTTTCTAAAAAGTGCCCTTATGTATTATTAGACTTGTGGATGCGATGTTGAGGGTGGTGTCCTTCGAATCGATACCTATTTCGACATATGTTCATTTTCGGTTTAATCCTGACCGGGTGGGTCATTTGGTTTTATTTGGGGGCATTTCTATATTTTTTTGGGTTTGGGATTCCCCAAAAAGTATCATTATCTCTTATTAGACGTGTGGATGCGATGTTGAGGGTCGTGACCTTCGAATCAATACCTATTTCGACAAATGTTTTTTGGTTTAAACTGCACCGGGTGGGTCTTTTGGCGTTATTTGGGGGCATTTCTGTACTTTTTTGGGTTTGGTATTTTCTAAAAAGTGTCCTTATCTCTTATTAGACGTGTGGATGCGATGTTGAGGGTCGTGACCATCGGATCGATACCTATTTTGGCAAATATTTTTCGGTTTAAACTGGACCGGGTGGGTCGTTTGGCGTTATTTGGGGGCATTTCTGCACTTTTTTAGGTTGGGTATTTTCTAAAAACTGTCCTTATCTCTTATTAGACGTGTGGATACGATGTTGAGGGTCGTGACCTCCGAATCAATACCCATTTCGGCATATGTTCATTTTCGCTTTGTACCAGACCGGTTGGGTCGTTTGGAGTTATTTGGGGGCATTTCTGTGCTTTTTTGGGTTTTGTATTTTCTAAAAAGTGTCCTTATCTCTTATAAGACGTGTGGATGCAATGTTGAGGGTCGTGACCTTCGAATCGATAGCTGTTTTGACATATGTTCGTTTTTTGTTTAAACCAGACCAGGTGGGTTGTTATGGGTTGTTTGGGGGCATTTTTGTAGTTTTTTTGGTTTGGTATTTTCTAAAAAGTTACCTTATTTCTTATTAGACGTGTGGATAAGATGTTGAGGGTCGTAACCTTCGAATCGATAGCTGTTTCAACATATGTTCATTTTCGGTTTAAACCAGACCAGGTGGGTTGTTATGGGTTGTTTGGGGGCATTTTTATACTTTTTTTGGTTTGGTATTTTCTAAAAAGTTACCTTATTTCTTATTAGACGTGTGGATAAGATGTTGAGGGTCGTGACCTTCGAATCGATAGCTGTTTCGACATATGTTCATTTTCGGTTTAAACCAGACCAGGTGGGTTGTTATGGGTTGTTTGGGGGCATTTTTGTACTTTTTTTGGTTTGGTATTTTCTAAAAAGTTACCTTATTTCTTATTAGACGTGTGGATAAGATGTTGAGGGTCGTGACCTTCGAATCGATATCTGTTTCGACATATGTTCATTTTCAGTTTAAACCAGACTAGGTGGGTCGTTAGGGGTTGTTTAGGGGCATTTTTGTACTTTTTTTGGTTTGGTATTTTCTAAAAAGTTACCTTATTTCTTATTAGACGTGTGGATATGATGTTGAGGGTCGTGACCTTCGAATTGATACCTATTTTGACATATGTTCATTTTCGATTTAAACCAGACCGGGTGGATCGTTTTGGGTTATTTGGGGGCATTTCTGTACTTTTTTGGGTTCGGGATATTCTAAAAAGTGTCTTTATCTCTTATTAGACGTGTGGATGTGATGTTGAGGGTCGTGACCTTCGAATCGATACCTATTTCGACATATGTTCATTTTCGCTTTAAACCAAAATGGGTGGGTCTTTTGGGGTTATTTGGGGGCATTTCTGTACTTTTTTGGGTTAGGTATTTTCCAAAATGTGTCCTTAACTCTTATTAGACATGTGGATGCGATGTTGAGGGTCGTGACCTTCAAATCGATAACTATTTTGGCATATGTTCATTTTCGATTTAAATCAGACCAGGTGGGTCGTTTGGGGTTATTTGGTGGCATTTCTGCACTATTTTGAGTTTGGGATTTTCTCAAAAGTGTCATTATCTATTATTAGACGTGTGGATGCGATGTTTTGGGTCGTGACCTTTGAATCGATACCAATTTCGACATATGTTCATTTTCGATTTAAACCAGACCGGGTGGGTCGTTTGGGGGTTATTTGGGCGCATATATGTGCTTTTTTGGGTTTGGGAGTCTCTAAAAAGTGTCCTTATCTCTTATTAGACGTGTGGATGCGATGTTGAGGGTCGTGACCTTCGAATTATACACATTTTTACATATGTTCATTTTTGTTCCGATCCAGGCCGGGTGGGTCGTTTGGGGTGATTTGGGGGCATTTCTGTACTTTTTTATGTATGGTATTTTTTAAAAAGTGTCCTTATCTCTTATTAGACGTGTGGATGCGATGTGGAGGGTCGTGACCTTCGAATCGATGCCTTTTTTTTGATAAGTAAGATGTGTGTGTATAGAAGAAGAAAAGAAGATACAAGAGAAGGCAGTCTACTTCCACCCCTTAGACAGACCTAAGGAGGAGGAAAAAGCCCCACACCCCCGAGGACAAACCCCTCGGACATACAAGGAAATAACCACCCGACCCAATCACGGAGGCCTAAATTGGACCTTACCTGAAGTATCATCATGGATCATCCGCATCAGGTCATTCTGGGACTCAGGAGGATACAGAATTGTTTCCCCACCCTCACAACCAATGGAAGCAATAAAATCTGCCGACTGGTTCAACTCCCTCCAAACATGCCTCACTTCATAGCAAGCCAACTGGTTTAGACTAGAGCTGATTTGGTTCTTCAACACATATACATTCCAAGGGCAGCTGAACACACCTGTAATAATCTCCACTGCCAACTTCGAATCAGATCTGATTGACACATGTCGAAGATTCCTCTCTAAGCACAGTGCCACCCCTCTGTGAATGGCTAACAACTCCATGCTAAGAACAGAAGTTTCCACACCTTTACCCATATAAGCCAGGACCGGATCTCCTGTGGTATTACGAATAAGACCCCCATAAGCAGCTCTATCTCCATTCAAGGAGCCATCACAATGGAGCGTGACTAAGTGAGCAGGGGGTTTTGGCCAAGAACAAGCTTTGGGGACCGAGACAGCCCATTGCACCTGGATCCCCCACATTTCAACCAAAAACTGATTTCTAGGGGTATGGGCAGCCACAATCGGACAGAAAGAGCCTTTAGTGACCACATCAAACTTGATGTCTTGAAGGATTTTACCATAAGACCTTGATTGATTACTAAAGAGGCGCTGATTTCTCTCCCACCAAACATGATAAACCGTCGCACAGAAAGCCAATTTGGGAATGACATCTAACTTGTCATTAGCACAAGCCACATGAGAGAGCCAATTAACCACATCAGACAGGCCAGCAGGACCTTTGCCACTTTGAGAGCACATAGAACTAACCCTATCCCATATGGTTTTAGAAAAGGGACAGTCAAAAAATAGATGGGCATGGCTCTCCAAACCCTCCCAACATAGGACGCAATTCAGCCCAACTACAATATTCCTTCTAAAAAGTTGGTCCTTTGTTGAGAGCCCTCCCATAAGGCATCTCCAGGTAGTGCAGGAGTGCCTAGGTAAAAAACCAGGAAACCAAACAAGCTTATGCCAAACCACCTTAGTAGCTCCACCTCTCACAAGTTCCCAAGCCGATTTAGTAGTAAAGAGGCCATTAGGGGTTTCCTTCCAAACAATAATATCCTCCTTCCCATTCACAATGGGAATACCAGGGAGATCATTCGAAATAGTAATCAGGTCAAAAGAGCCCTGAAGGGGCAAATGCCAAAGACCACCCCTAATGAAGTCTGAAACCAAGGCAAGTCGGGTAGAACCAGCATTATATCGGACTCGATCCCCATACCTTTTAATCAAAACCCCTTTAGGATGCCAATTATCTAGCCAAAGTCTAGAAGATTGGCCATTCCCTATAATATGATGGATGTGTTGCTCAATCGAATCTCTAAATTTGAGAATTTTTCGCCAAACCCAAGAATAGTTTGGGGGAACCTTAACAGTCCAAATAGAGTCATTTTTTAGATAGCGGGTATAGGCCCACCTAACCCAAAGACTGTCCTTCTTAGAGGCAATCCACCATATTTGCTTAAGAATACCTGCAGTATTCATATCTAAAATTCTTCTTGTACCAAGGCCCCCTTTAGCCTTAGGTTTGCAAATCTTCTCCCAAGAAATATAATGTACCTTACGTTGAAGAGATGGACCAGACCAAAGGAAGTTGGAGAAGATGGAATCCAGCTTTCTCTTGAGAGCACCAGGCAGTCCAAAAATCCCTGACCAATAAATGTAGCATCCTTGAAGAATAGAGCTCAAGAGTTGTAGCCGGCCTGCATAGGATAAAAGACGTGCTTTCCAACCATCAAGTCTACTCCGCACTCGATCCAAAATAGAGGAACAATCTACAAAATCCAGCTTGCGAGAAATGAGTGGAACACCTAGATACCGGATAGGTAACTTGGTATCCACAAAATTCATTAATTCCAAAAGTTGCAGTCTGGCCGTGTGGGTGAGGCCCCCTAAAATAATAGAGGACTTAGCCCTGTTGAGCTTCAACCCAGAGTAGGTATGAAACTCATCCAAGGCCCCCAGGCAGGCCGAAATAGAATCCGTGGAAGCCTTCACAAAAATCATCAAATCATCTGCAAAGATAAGGTGTGAGAGGTGGGAACTCTTGCATCTGGGGAGAAGACTAATCCTGCCCTCAACCTCCAATTTCCTCATCAAGGCTGAAAATCCCTCCATAGCAATGGTGAACAAATAGGGAGAGATGGGGTCCCCCTGCCGAATTCCCCTTCCCCCTTTGAAAAAACCAGCTGGACTCGCATTTAATAAGATGGAAAAACAGGGAGTGTCAACACAAGCCCTCACCCAACCGATGAACTTCTGAGGAAAACCCATTCTTTCCATAATCTCAAACAAGAATTTCCTACTAAGGGAGTCATAAGCTTTATGGAGATCAATCTTCAAAACTGCTGTAGGGCTAGTTCCTTTCTGCTCAATCCCTCGGACCACATCATGACAGACAAGAATGTTGTCCACAATAGACCTTCCCTTGATAAATGCAAACTGGGTGTCACTCACCACCTGCCCAACCACTCCTTGTAATCTATTAGATAAGATTTTTGTAATGATCTTATAAAAAAGATTGCAGAGAGCTATGGGCCTATATCCCGCAAAAGAAGAGACATCACCCGTCTTAGGAATAAGGCTAATAAACGTAGCATTGATCGAACTAGGAAGACTAGTCTTGCTGAAGAACCACTTCACTACCAAAGTCAAATCTTCACCAACCACATCCCAAGAATGTTTGAAGAACGCAGCCCCAAACCCATCCGGACCTGGAGCTTTGGAATTTTTCATAGCAAACACAACCTCCATAATCTCCTTATTGGACACCCTTCCAATGAGACTTTCCTGTTGAGCAAGAGACAGACCATGCTGCAAGGGAACCGAACTGGGCATAAAACCATTATCAACCGAATCAGCCCCAAACAACTTCTTGTAGAAAGAGACAGCTTCTCCTTTGATTTGGCTAGGGTCCTTGACAATGTTTCCTCCTTCCCCTTGAATCTCCAGAATATGTTTCCTATGCTGCCTACAAATCATAGATTTGTGGAAGAAACTATTATTACCATCCCCCAGCTGAATATGCTTCACCCTAGACTTCTCCTTTAAAAACTTTTCCTCAGTAGCCAAGGCTTCCCATAAATTCACCTTTGCTTGTGTCTCCAAAAGAACCAAATTTGGGTCATCAGGATGCTCACCAAGATTGCATTGGGTCTGGTACAGTTCAGTCTCCGCAGCCTTTACCGCAAGAAAAACATCTCCAATGCACTCTTTGTTCCACTTCCTCAACTCCTTCTTAACATTCCTTAACCGGGCAGCAAACCGAAGAATAGGATTGAGGGACATGCTAACAGGCTGCTCCCATCCCTTCCGCACCAAATCATCAAACCCTTCTCTACCAATCCAAGCTTCAAAAAACCTAAAAGGTTTAGGGCCAAAGTTAGTCTCATCTAACACAGCCACCACCACTGGAGAATGGTCAGAGAGACCAGGAGGGTGGAAGGTAGCTTCTGAAGATCTGAACACATCCATCCAAGCCAGATTCACCATCACCCTATCTAGCTTATAGCAGATTCGAGTATCACCACTTTGTCTATTATTCCAGGTCATAGCTTCCCCTTTCCACTTCAGGTCAATCAGCCCAGAGTCATTAATAAAACTGTTCAAGTCATCCATAGCCTCCAACCGAACAGGGTCACCACCTATTTTCTCATTTTGATTTCGGATAACATTAAAATCCCCCAAAACAGCCCAAGGGGAAACAATAGCACTAGCAAAAGTCCCCACATCCTCCCACAAAACCTTCCTACGAGCCACAGTATTAAGAGCATACACTACAGTACAGAGGAAACAGGCATGGGTTCCCACAATCGACACCTTGACATGAATAAATTGCTTAGATTTTTGAATTTCTTCCACCTTAAAGAAATTCGGATCCCAGCCCAACCAAATCCGAACAGTGTTGTCAGACTCACCATTGTGCACATACTTCCAATCTGAAATAAAATTGTCAAAAATTGCCGCACAATTGTCCGCCTTAACTTTTGTTTCCAGAAGACAAACCAATTTAGCTTGATGGTCTTTACACACCTTCTTAATCCCTAACCATTTGGTTGAGGCATTCATGCCTCTAACATTCCAAGCTAAACACTTCATTTAGCATCAAGGTTAGATCCGTCAACTCCCCCTTTACTAGGTCCGTCTCCCTTAGCTCCACTAGACTCTTTCGGGTTTAAGAGAACCCGTTGGGCCTGGAACTTAGACCCCCTCCCCGTGGGTCGGCCCAGAATAGAATAAGAAATAGAATTTAAATGGCCCGTACCTTTCCCAGACTGCCCTTGGCCTGCCCGAATCTCCGCAGCTTGCTTTTTTAATCTTTCAAAATTGGCTGAGGGTTTAGTAGGAGTCAAGCTTGCCCCTTTTCCTTTCAAAGGCCGCAGCTCTTCTCCACTTCCATTTCTTTCCAAAACTGGGTCTTCCTTTCTCGTAGCCGGTTCACCAAATTCCTTCCCCAATGGAGACAGATTAGGATTCTTCAATTCCACAGGATTGGCCACGGCCAGCTCATCGATAGCTCCATCACTTTCTCCGTTATCTAAAAAAGACTCACTAGGGATCTTCTCAATATGGCAAGTGTTAAAAATTGCACTCACTTTCTGGACAGCCACTCTTGACCATGGGTCCTCCTCAAAAAAATCTCCATCAAATCCTCCCACCTGAGTATTCTCATATCTAGCCAAATCCGCTCCATTATCTCCCTCCATTCCCAAATTAGGAATGATAGCTAATAGCTGGGGGGAAGGATCTTCTACCTCTTGGCCATAATCATTGCCTAATAGGATGGCACAGGAATCCGGATCCAGCATCATCTCAGTAGGATCATAATGCACCTCCTCTGTCAGATTTTCCAACAAGGCAAAAGCGTTGGATTGGGAAACTTCTTTGAAAATATTCTGTCCACCAATTGACGCAGAATTTCTCAAAATAATGTTGCCAAAACTGTTATCATGGCCCAAAGATTGGGTGACCCCCTTCCCTTTATTATTGTGAGCAATTAAGGAAACCAAATTCGAATATGAAATTCCAATTCCAGCCTGCCTGGCCGGCTGTCCAGCCTCAGTTCCGGCAAAATCACCACCTTCTTTTCTGGCATCACCCTTCACCCGCCATTCCTGCTTAGTTTTCGAATGTTTCTGGTTTGGAATGCGGCTAACAAACTTACAAGAATCAATAAGATGCCCAAAAACCCTGCAATGCTTGCAACGGGGAGGTTTCCAATCATAAGCCACACGTTGATTGAAAGCAAAGCCATCATCTCTATAAACTGGAATGGAAGAGGGAAGATCTTTGTCCGCAGCAACTTCCACACACAAGCGAGCATAGGACAGCCTCTCCATGGATCTAGTCATTTTGTCAGTCACAATAGGCTTTCCAATGACACTCCGAATCAAACTAAGAGCCTCAGAAGACCAGAAGTGAAACGGAAGGTTGGGAAGAGAAATCCAAACAGGGACAGAACATAAATCAACCCTATCCAAGCAAGCATCTGGACTCCAAGGGCGCAGAATCATCGGTCTTCTTTGAACATACCATGGCCCTCCTTCGAGAACTTTAGTCTTGTCATCTTCAAGGTTAAAACGAAAAATGAAAATTCCACTGTCTAATAAATTAACCTCAACATGGCCTGCAATCTTCCATTGTTTCAACAACATATCCCGGGCAAAAATAAAGCTAGGCCTGCCCCCAATAAAGTGCCCCATAAGGGTGTTCTTCCACTTCTCAAGACCTTTCTTAATCATCGAATTCGGGCATTTCGCAGCCAAAGCACCATCAATCTCTTCAGGTTCAATATAAGACAGTTTCAGCCCATCTCCATACATTAAAGGAGAAGAAGAGGAAAAGAGGGCTGACCATGGAACACCAACATTCTTCCTTGTCTTCTTATATGCACCAATTGAAGAACCTTCCTGCTGCTGTAAAAGAACTCCATAACCAGCACCCTCCTCCAATGGATCATCCAAAACAAGAGTATTTTCTCCCGCAGCCGAAGGACCTCCAACATGCAGCAGCCTACCACCATTGCCTTCACCTTGCACCACCGAAACATCCAAGCTCAAAACATCAGCACCACCTACAGGACCACTAAGAACAGGCCACTCACCACCCCCCAAATCACCAATGGCAGCCGCTCAATCACCACCTTCCCTACCTCTCGGACTGAGAAGAGTGGGAAGACCATTAGCCGGAGCTAATGGCCTGCCGGCCATCACCAAGAGCAACCACCTAGACCCTCACTCTCAAAATCGCTAGAGCTTCTCTCTCCTCAATAGAAAATTTTCCCCTTTTCTCGAATCGATACCTATTTCGATATATGTCCATTTTCGGTTTAAAGCAGACCGGGTGGGTCGTTTGGGGTTATTTGGGGGCATTTCAGTACTTTTTGGGGTTTGATATTTTCTAAAAAGTGTCCTTATCCCTTATTAGACGTGTGGATGCGATGTTGAGGGTCGTGATCTTCGAATCGATACCAATTTTGACATATGTTCATTTGTTGTTTAAACCAGACTGGGTGGGTCGTCTGGGGTTATTTGGGGGCATTTTTATACTTTTTTGGGCTTGGGATTGGCTAAAAAGTGTCCTTAACTCTTATTAGGGGTGTGGATGCGATGTTGAGGGTTGTGGCCGTCGAATCGTTACCGAATTCAACATATGTTCATTGTTTGTTTAAACCAGACCGGGTGGGTCGTTTGGGGTTATTTGGGGGCATTTCTGTACTTTTTTGGGTATGGTATTTTCTAAAAAGTGTCCTTATCTCTGATTAGACGTGTGGATGCGATGTTGAGGGTCGTGACCTTTGAATCGCAGCATATTTTGGCATATATTCATTTTCGATTTAAACCAGGCTGGGTGGGTCGTTTGGGGTTATTTAGGGGCATTTCTGTATTTTTTTTGGGCTTGGGATTTACTAAAAAGTGTCCTTATCTCTTATTAGATGTGTGGATGCGATCTTGACGGTCGTGACCTTCAAATCGATACCTATTTTGATATATGTTCATTTTCAGTTTAAACTAGGCCGGGTGGGTTGTTTGGGGTTATTTGGGGGCATTTCTATACATTTTTTGGTTTGGTATTTTCTAAAAAGTGTCATTATCTCTTATTAGAGGTGTGGATGCGATGTTGAGGTTCGTGACCTTCGAATCGATACTTATTTAGATATATATTCATTTTCGGTTTTAACCGGAGACCGGGTCAGTCATTTGGGGTTATTTGGGGGCATTTCTGTACTTTTTTGGGTTTGGTATTTTCTAAAAAGTGTCCTTATTTCTTATTAGACGTGTGGACGCGATGTTGAGGGTCTTGACCTTCAAATCAATACCTATTTTGGCATATGTTCATTTTTGGTTTAAACCAGACCGAGTGGCTCGTTTCGGGTTATTTGGGGGCTTTTCTGTACTTTTTTGGGCATAGGATTTGCTAAAAAGTGTCCTTATCTCTTATTAGACGTGTGGATGCGATGTTGAGGGTCGTGACCGTCGAATCTATACCGATTTCGACATATGTTCATTTTTGGTTTAAACCAGACCGGGTGGGTCTTTTGTGTTTATTTGGGGGAATTTCTGTACTTTTTTGGGTTTGGTATTTTCTAAAAAGTGTCTTTTTCTCTTATTGGACGTGTGGATGTGATGTTGAGCGTCATGACCTTCGAATCGATATCTATTTCGACATATGTTCATTTTCGGTTTAAACTAGGCCGGGTGGGTCTTTTGGGGTTATTTTGGGGGCATTTCTATACTTTTTTGGGTTTGGTATTTTCTAAAAAGTGTCCTTATCTCTTATTAGACATGTGGATGCGATGTTGAGGGTCCTAACCTTCGAATCAATACCTATTTTGGCATAAGTTCATTTTCGATTTATACCAGATCGGGTGGGTCGTTTGGGGTTATTTAGTGGCATTTCTGCACTTTTTTGAGTTTGGGACTTTCTCAAAACTACCCTTATCTCTTATTAGTCATGTGCATGTGATGTTCAGGGTCATGACCTTTGAATCGATACCAATTTCGACATATGTTCATTTTCGATTAAAACTAGACCAGGTGGGTCGTTTAGGGGTTATTTCGGCGAATTTATGTACTTTTTTGGGTTTGGGATTCTCTAAAAAGTATCCTTATCTCTTATTAGACGTGTGGATGCAATGTTGAGGGTCTTGACCTTCGAAACGATAGACATTTTGACATATGTTCATTTCCGTGCCGATCCAGACTGGGTGGGTCATTTGGTGTTATTTGGGGGCATTTCTGTACTTTTTTATGTATGGTATTTTCTAAAAAGTGTCCTTATCTCTTATTAGATGTGTGGATCTGATGTTGAGGGTCGTGACCTTCGAATCCATGCCTATGTCGGCATATGTTCATTTTCGGTTTAAACCAAGCTAAGTGGGTCGTTTGGGGTTATTTGGGGGCAATTCTACACTTTTTTGGGTTTGGTATTTTCTAAAAAGTGTCCTTATCTCTTACTAGACGTGTGGATGCGATGTTGAGGTTCGTGACCTTCGAATCGATACCTATTTTGACATACATTCATTTTTCGGCTAAAACCGGGCTGGGTCGATCATTTGGGGTTATTTGGAGGCATTTCTGTACTTTTTTGGGTTTGGTATTTTCTAACAAGCGTCCATATCTCTTATGAGACGTGTGGATGCGATGTTGACGGTCGTGACCTTCGAATCGATACCTTTTTTGGCATATGTTCATTTTTTGTTTAAACCAGACCAGGTGGGTCGTTTGGGGTTATTTGGGGGCATTTTTATATTTTTTTGGGCATGGGATTTGCTAAAAAAGTGTCATTATCTCTTATTAGACGTGTGGATGCGATGTTGAGGGTCGTGACCAACGAATCTATACCGATTTCGACATATGTTCATTTTTTGTTTAAACCAGACCGGGTGGGTCTTTTGTGTTTATTTGGGGGAATTTCTGTACTTTTTTGGGTTTGGTATTTTCTAAAAAGTGTCCTTATCTCTTATTAGAAGTGTGGATGCGATGTTGAGGTTCATGACATTTGAATTGATACCTATTTTGGCATATGTTCATTTTCGATTTAAACCAGACCGGGTCGGTCATTTGGGGTTATTTGGGGGCATTTCTATAGTTTTTAGGTTTGTTAATTTCTAAAAAGTGTCCTTATCACTTATTAGATGTGTGGATGGGATGTTGAGGGTCGTGACCTTCGAATCGATACCTATTTCGGCATATGTTCATTTTCGATTTAAACCAGACCGGGTGGGTCGTTTGGGGTTATTTGGGGGCATTTTTGTACTTTTTTGTGTTTGGGATTCTCTAAAAAGTGTCTTTTTCTCTTATTAGACGTGTGGATGTGATGTTGAGCCTCGTGACCTTCGAATCGATACCTATTTCGACATATGTTCATTTTCGGTTTAAACTAGGCCGGGTGGGTCTTTTGGGGTTATTTTGGGGGCATTTATATACTTTTTTGGGTTTGGTATTTTCTAAAAAGTGTCCTTGTCTCTTATTAGACATGTGGATGCGATGTTGAGGGTCCTGACCTTCGAATCAATACCTATTTTGGCATATGTTCATTTTCGGTTTAAACTAGGCCGGGTGGGTTGTTTGGGGTTATTTAGTGGCATTTCTGCGCTTTTTTGAGTTTGGGACTTTCTCAAAACTACCCTTATCTCTTATTAGTCGTGTGGATGCGATGTTCAGGGTCATGACCTTTGAATCGATACCAATTTTGACATATGTTCATTTTTTATTTAAACCGGACCAGGTGGGTCGTTTGGGGGTTATTTCGACGAATTTATGTACTTTTTCGGGTTTGGGATTCTCTAAAAAGTGTCCTTATCTCTTATTAGACGTGTGGATGCAATGTTGAGGGTCTTGACCTTCGAAACGATAGACATTTCGACATATGTTCATTTCCGTGCCGATCCAGACCGGGTGGGTCATTTGGTGTTATTTGGGGGCATTTCTGTACTTTTTTATGTATGGTATTTTCTAAAAAGTGTCCTTATCTCTTACTAGACGTGTGGATGCGATGTTGAGGTTCGTGACCTTCGAATCGATACCTATTTTGACATACATTCATTTTCGGCTAAAATCGGGCTGGGTCAGTCATTTGGGGTTATTTAGGGGCATTTCTGTACTTTTTTGGGTTTTGTATTTTCTAAAAAGCGTCCATATCTCTTATGAGACGTGTGGATGCGATGTTGACGGTCGTGACCTTCGAATCGATACCTTTTTTGGCATATGTTAATTTTTTGTTTAAACCAGACCAGGTGGGTCGTTTGGGGTTATTTGGGGGCATTTTTATACTTTTCTGGGCATGGGATTTGCTAAAAACGTGTCATTATCTCTTATTAGACGTGTGGATGAGATGTTGAGGGTCGTGACCGTCGAATCTATAACGATTTCGACATATGTTCATTTTCGATTTAAACCAAATCAGGTCGGTCGTTTGGGGTTATTTGGGGGCATTTCTGTACTTTTTTGGGATTGAGATTTTCTAAAAAGTGTCCTTATCTCTTATTAGACATGTGGATGCGATGTTGAGGGTCATGACCTTCGAATCAATACCTATTTCGACATATGTTCATTTTTTGTTCAAACCAGACTGGGTAGGTTGTTTGGGGCTCTTATGTGGCATTTCGGTACTTTTTTGGGTTTGGTATTTTCTAAATAGTGTCCTTATCTCTTATTAAACATGTGGATGCGATGTTGAGTGTCGTGGCCTTCGAATCGATACCTATTTCGACATATGTTCATTTTCTGTTTAAACCAGAACGGGTGGGTCGTTTGGGGTTATTTGGGGGCATTTATGTACTTTTATAGGATTGGTATTTTCTAAAAAGTGTCCTTATCTCTTATTAGACGTGTGGATGCGATGTTGAGGGTCGTGACCTTCAAATCGATACCTATTTTGGCATATGTTCATTTTCGGTTCAAACCAGACCAGGTGGGTCGTCTGGGGTTATTTGGGGGCATTTCTGTACATTTTTGGGCTTGGGATTTTCTTAAAAGTGTCTTTATCTCTTATTAGACATGTGGATGCGATGTTGTGGGTCGGGACCTTCGAATCGATACCTATTTCGAGATATGTTTATTTTTTATTTAAACCTGATCGGGTGGGTCATTTGGGGTTATTTTGGGTATTTCTGTACTTTTTTTGGTTTGGTATTTTCTAAAAAGTGTCATTATCTCTTATTAGACATGTGGATGCGATGTTGAGGGTCGTGACCTTCGAATTGATACCTATTTCGGCATATGTTCATTTTTGGTTTAAACCAAACCGGGTGGGTCGTTTGGGGCTAATAGGGGGCATTTCTGTACTTTTTTGGGTTTGGTATTTTCTGAAAAGTGTTCTTATCTCTTATTAGATGTGTGGATGCGATGTTGAGGGTCGTGACCTTCGAATCGATATCTATTTTGGCATATGTTCATTTTCGATTTAAACCAGACCGGGTGGGTCGTTTGGGATTATTTGGTGGCTTTTCCATTTTTTTTTTTGTGTTTGATATTTTCTAAAAAGTGTCCTTATCTCTTATTAGACGTGTGGATGCGATGTTAAGGGTCGTAACCTTTGAATCAATACAAATTTTGGCATATGTTCATTTTCGATTTAAACCAGACCGAGTGGGTCGTTTTGGGTTATTTGGGGGCATTTCTATACTTTTTTGGATTTGGTATTTTCTAAAAAGTGTCCTTATCTCTTCTTAGAGATGTGGATGCAATGTTGAGGGTCATGACCGTCGAATCGATACCGATTTTGACATATGTTCATTTTTTGTTTAAACCAGACCGGGTGGGTCGTTTGGGGTTATTTGGGGGCATTGCTATATTTTTTTGGGCTTTAGATTTTTCAAAAAGTGTCATTATCTCTTATTAGACGTGTGGATGTGATGTTGAGGGTCGTCACCTTCGAATCGATATCCATTTCGGTATATGTTCATTTTCGATTTAAACCAGACTGGATGGGTCATTTGGGGTTATTTGGGGGCATTTCTATAATTTTTTGGGTTTGTTATTTTCTAAAAAAGTGTCCTTATCTCTTCTTAGACGTGTGGATGCGATGTTGAGGGTCGTGACTATTTGAGTTAAAATAATACCGCAAGCGTACGGGTCAATCGTAGCTATGGGTCGAACACGAGGAGATGTACGCCCCTCTATTTCACTAACTTTAAAGCAATGCAAAGTGAACCAAATTAATTAAAGTACTAAATTAAACTAATGATGATTAAACTAACACGTCCTAAGTCACAAGCATCTAACGAATTAAATTGGCATGAATTAAATTGGCGTCCTAACACATATCCATCTAACCTATCAAACTAATGCGGATTGGAAGGGATAAATTACAGCCACACACCACAACCACATAAAAAAACAAAAGAAGAAGAAGGAGAATCAGATAGAAGAAGAGGGAATGAGATAGTAGAGAGGGAGAATGAGTTTAAGAGTTTGGAGAATACAAACCTAGGTACTTTAACAAACCTTGCATGGCTTCCTCTTCTAAATCTCCAAGTCTTGTCATCAACTTAGGAACTTAGACTAGAAAGCATGAAACTAAACTAGAATTATTACAACCATATTGAAGACATAATATTAAAGCATGAATCAAAAGCATTACAACCATGGAATTGAAAGCATGAAATCAAACTAGAACTTAGAAAGCCAAAAACTAGAAGAAGAGAAGAAGAAATTTCACTAATTAATTGAGTTAAAACTAAACTAAAACTAACTTAACTGAACTAGAACTAACTTATTACAACCCAAAGGGCAAGGGGTATTTATAGGGGGAAGGAGAGGAGAAGAGGGAAGAGGTAGGAGAAAGATTCCCTTCTCCTTCCTTTACAATAAAACTTGAACCCCAAGAAAAAAGAAAAAAAAAATAGAAAGAGGGAGAGAAAAGAATCCTAGATACATAAACTTTCTATTTACTAAAAAGTAAGTTTCTAATTCTAACTTGTGCTTCCTTTTCTTTGTAGGTGTCTTCTCCAAGCAATGAGATCACGGTATCTTTGACTTTTCAACCTTCCATAGATGAGAGAATATCTTTCAAAAGAAATCTATCCCAAGTAGAATTCTAAAAGTGCCCTTGAAAAGTTGGAGGAGAGAGAGAGAGCAAGGGTGATGACTAGGATTCCACTCACAATTAATAAAATATCAAATCTGTCCTTCAAAAAATGTGGAGCATGGGATGCTTATAATGGGCCTCACTATTGCATTCCTTGCGAAAAATCACCCAAAATAGACCCAAATTTCGTCCAATTTGGAGTTCGGGAGCCCAAGATATCTCAAGTTGAAGTTGGACTGCTCCAGGGCCTTCCAAATGGAATCTTTCGGCTAACAGAAAAGATAATTTCTGATAATTGCGCTACGGCCCCTCGAATCTGAACTTCGATTTTACTTTGTCCCTGGCCGATTTTCGATAATTACAAACCCCTGTAGACCATTTTCGAGCGTCATTACAGAAACGGCCGTAACTTCTTCGTTTCAACTCGGAATCAAGTGCCGTTTGATCCGATGCGAAGCTGACTCGATGGGCTACACATCTATACTATTAACACCTCAAAATTATGCTACGGGACCCACTGTACTCACGTTCAAATTTTACTGATTGGCTTGATTCTTTCAGTGCTCAATCCAAACTTGATTTTCTCGACTCCTGGGCACTTCTGGCCACTGCCAAACGCCACTAAACAGCTTAAAAACGGCTCTTTAGAATAATTTGCTCCATTTTCATAAGAATTCACGTAAAACCTGAAAATACAAACAAAAATCTCGAGTAGTTCTGTTCCAAGTATAAAAATGTATGCTTTATGACCCTAAGATTTCACAAATAAATGTGCTCATCAGATTCCCTCACACTTGAACGTTACTTGTCCTCAAGTAAACAAAAACAAAAAACTAATCTAGAATACAAAAATCCTAACTCACTTTCGTAGGAATCACGGTTGCACTTAGCATGTGCAACAAGCCTTTAAACCCCTAGGTTACCCCTAGTGAACGAGTTTTGTCTCGTGGGTGTTTGCAGTGAATGTACACTCAAAATTCAATAAGTCAAAAGATGATGCTGCAAATTTTAATCATGGCATAAGTAGGATAGTACACACAAGCTCTAAGAATGCTCAACTAAAGATCAGGGAGCCAAAGGTTCCCCCACACTTGAATTTTATCACCCCACTTCAATTCAAGTAACAAGCATGCATCAAGGTCAAGGGATCTCCTCATATTTTCTAAACACTACTTACCTTCAGGTAAACTACTCATAGTATCGATGGAACCAAAGACTTAGGCATTGAGTATTTTTTACCATACTTTTTTTTTTCAGGCATTAAAGCAAAAGCTTTTTTTCTTTCTCAACCACAAACTCTATTTCTACTCCACTACTGTTCTCTGAATAACATGGTGGAGCATACACCAGACACCCAAATACTTGGTAGCTTCGCTTTTTGCATATATCCATAAGACTTTGAGACATTGATGCAAGAGTTTTTTGAGTTTTCTTCTAAGGGATTTCGATCAAGTCACCCTGCTTCATGAGGCACAGTGCCCTTTTTAGTCCCAAGGAATTCCACTTTCTTTTCTGTTTCTTTCTTTTTTCTTTCACTTTTTTTCTTTCATTCACTTTCACTTTCATGCCTTGCCTTGCCACAAACAAATTGGTCTCTACTACTAGCCGAAAGATCAAAGGGTCCATAAAACACATAGAGGAATCTAGCCATCAAATGAAATAACACTCATATTTTCCAACTCAATCCCTCTCACCGGATACATACCAACTACCGTCCTTGAAAAGGGATTTTTTTTATTATTTCGCATGCTAGGGCACCTAATTCCATCTCTCTCTCTCGCTTCGCAATTAAAGAAACATATGCATATATCCAAACTACCGCCACAATCAAAATTCACCAAATAAACAACCTCACACACCCCCCCCCCCCCACACTTAAGTCATGCAATGCCCTCAATGCATGCAGAAAATAAAGAAGAAGGACAAGAAAGGAGGTGAAGGGGTTTACCAGATATAATCAAAAAGAGGATCATGAAGAGTCATGAGCTCTACAACAAGTACTTGGGGCATCAAAAGAAATCTCAATCCATGGCCGGCAAATATAGAAAGAGCTTCAGAACCAAAAAATACTCGACCATGAATTTTAGTAAAGCGAGAAATAATATAGAGGTTAAGCACAAATGATAAATACCGAACAAAAAAATCTATCCTTATGGGACGATGGAAAATGAAAGCATTAAAACTTAGGCCATAAATCCTTCCATTTTCTCCCAAGGTCAATACCGAATGCATGTCATTATCGCAAAAACCAACCAAGAATGGATCGCAGTAAGCATCAAAAGGATCCAAAATATCAGTAACCTCGTTAAGATAATCATAAAAAAATGGGGGGTTCACTCAAATCAATCCTAGTAATAAAACTATCCACCTTTTGCATAACTTGGTTTGCCAAATAAGGATCACGATAATATGCTTGAAGAGCATCATGACTAACATTATCCTCCTCAATAAAATCATCAAACCTGGGAGGTTTGGACAAATCAATATGTGGGACAACTGAATCCTCAAAATGACAGTTATCTAGGTTTTCCAAAGGGAAAGGAGGAGATCGAATTTCCTGGGTTTCTATGCTATCATGGAAATCTGATTCTAAATCAGTAGAAACACTAGGCTCACTAAAATAAAAAATTTCAAGCAAAATTTGGACTTCCCTAGGTAGCTCATCAAACTTCACTTCACTAATATCTTCAGGAGACTCAATCTCAACAAATAAATCAGCTCAAAAATCATCTTATTGGGGTTGACTCTCATTAACTTCAAACTAGGGTGGTGGAATTTTAACATCATTAAACTGGGGATGGGGTGGTTCATTCTGAACTGGAATTTGGTAACATGGATTAGGTTCAGGCTGACTAGGTATTCTACCCATTTCCTCCTCCTGTAACATGGTGATCAGTTGAGAGAGTTGCTTCTCCATTCTATTACTACTTTCTACGAAAAGGGCAACGTTCCTGTCAAGCTCACTCATTCTGACCTCCTCACCCATTTTCTAAAACTTAGGGGGCTCATTGAGATTCAATGGAGGGTTGGGCATTAGAGGACCAAACTGACCATGATATTGGAAATTGGGTGGTCCAGCTTGGTTATTCCATTGATCCATTGATCCCACAAGAAATTGGGATGTTCAGTCCACCTGTAATTGTAAGTGCCAAAAGAATTGTATTGAAATTGAGGATTCACATTCTCATCACCATAGCTACCCCCATAAAGATTAGGGCATCCTTCCATAACATGGATAGTCTGGTGATGTGACCAATCAAAATTTTCTGAAAGCCCATAGTTGGGTTGGGGAACGAAATTGTACTGGGGTGGTGCGAAGTGGTTCTCTAACTCACTACTTTTGACCGCCCTAGCCTGTTTAAACCTTTTCCCCAAAGTCATATGTGTCTTGGCATGTTTCCACCTTTCCCCCAAAGTCATTGGTGGAGGTGTACCTCCCATTATTCCAGACATTCATAAACTAACCACCACCTATCCAAAATAGAAAAAATAAAGAAAAATAACAGGACTAAACAAAATACTAAAAACACGAGGGGATCAATAATCAGCTGGTGCATTGCCCTCAAAGGATCGAAACAGTGGTTCCAAAGCTGTAAGGTTGCCATATAGGTTGACAGCAAGGGAACCCCCGTATAGTCTTCATGAGCCACCTACGGGCGACTCCAAGTGGATTCTGATGTAGAGTAGAGGACTACTATACGTTTCTGTTTCTAATAGCACTCACTATGTCGCTTTCTTGTTATCAAAGTTGGTCACCTCCAAAGATAAGTCACATGCCAATCCACCCAACCAAGTTAAGATGCAGCGGCATAGGTAAATTAATCCTATGAGGGACACCAAAAGAGGCTGGGTTTGAACGTAAGAAGGACTTTAGATTGGGTGCACAGTCTTTGAAACAGAAGAGAAACAAGATGAGGTTTTCAAAAACCTTTTTTTTTTTCCTTTTTTTTTTTTTTTTTTTTCCAGAAAAAGAATAGGAGAAACAGAAGCACTTCGAATTACTTAGAAATCAAAAAAATAAAGTGGACAATAATCTCTCCGGCAACGGCGCCAAAAACTTGTTTGAGTTAAAATAATACCACAAGCGTACGGGTCAATCGTAGCTACGGGTCGAACACGAGAAAATATACGCCACTCTATTTCACTAACTTTAAAGCAATGCAAAGTGAACCAAATTAATTAAAGTACTAAATTAAACTAATGATGATTAAACTAACACGTCCTAACTCACAAGCATCTAACGAATTTAATTGACATGAATTAAATTGGTGTCCTAATACATATCCATCTAACCTATCAAACTAACGTGGATTGGAAGGGATAAATTGCAGCCACACACCACAACCACATAAAAAAAACAAAAGAAGAAGGAGAATGAGATAGAAGAAGAGAGAATGAGATAGAAGAGAGAGAGAATGAGTTTAAGAGTTTTGAGAGTAAAAACCTGAATACTTGAATAAACCTTGCATGGCTTCCTCTTCTAAATCTCCAAGTCTTGTCATCAACTAAGGAACTTAGACTAGAAAGTTTGAAACTAAACTAGAATTATTACACCCATATTGAAGACATAAAATTAAAGCATGAATCAAAAGCATTACAACCATGGAATTGAAAGCATGAAATCAAACTAGAACTTAGAAAGCCAAAAACTAGAAAAAGAGAAGAAGAAATTTCACTAATTAATTGAACTAAAAACCGAATTGAAACTAAACTAAAACTAACTTAAAAACTGAACTAGAACTAACTTATTACAACCCAAAGGGAAAGGGGTATTTGTAGGGGGAAGGAGAGGAGAACAGATAAGAAGGAAGAGGAAAGAGGTAGGAGAAAGATTCCCTTCTCCTTCCTTTACAATAAAATTTGAACCCCAAGAAAAAAGAAAAAAAAATAGAAAGAGGGAGAGAAAAGAATCCTAGATACATAAACCTTCTATTTACTAAAAAGTAACTTTCTATTTTTTTTTGATAAGTAAGTGTGTATGTATAAAGAAAAAGAAAGGAAATAGAGGAAGGCAGCCCTCACCCTCCCCCCTTAGACAGACCTAAGAGGGGGAAGGGGAGCCCCTAAACAACCCAAGGACAGGCCCTTGGTGGAACAGCCTAGGAAACAGGCTACAACTCAGTGGGGTAAGTTCCTTACATAAACTTTACAATCAAAATCACCCTTAACCAACTCCACCAATTCCTGCGGGAAATCGGGTGGATAAAGAATAGCTTCACCATCCCCAGTATCCATGGCTGCAATAAAATCTACTGGCTGGTTAAACTCTCTCCAAACATGCCTGATCTCCTTGCACTGTAATTGCTCAAAAAGAAAAAGAATACAATCTTTCAAGGTTTGCATATTCCAAGGGCAGGTCACACCCCCATTAAGAATATCTACTGCCAATTTGGAATCAGATCTGATGGAAACCCGAAGGAGGTTCTTTTGAATACAGAAATCTACCCCCTTTAAAATTGCAAACAGCTCCATGCCAAGGACAAAATTGTCATGGAGACAGATATTAATCAAGTAAAACAGAACAATATAAACCTATATTGAAACTGAGAGGATGGGGGCATGGTAATACACGGTGAATAATGACATTTCCAACATTCAAGATCAAACAAAACATAGGAACTGGACCACTGAAACAATGACATTTCCAAGATCCAAGACCAACAAAACAAAGGGACTGAAATACAAAAATAGGAACAGATTGGACATAAAAATCAGAATAAATAGTGTAAACAAAAGAAGGAGAGAAGTATACCAGGGGTCTTCTTGGAGCTCCATGATGCAATCGGCAGTGAACTTTGGAAGCAAAAGATAGAACTATTGCGTGTGAAAACCTCCGTCTTCCGGTTCGCCCATGGATGAGCCTGTAAAAAGACGAATGAGTGCAAGAGAGCCGGTGTGGCTCCGGCCTAGGAATCTCCTACGCTCAAGTCAGGTCTCCAGTGCAACAGCGTAACAGCTTAGTAAAAGTGAGATGTGGAATTGTGCTCTATACCTGGGTATTTATAGAGTGTGGATGAGGTGAGGCGGTTGGGAGAGTCCTAGTATGGTAGGAGTTCTTGTTTTGGAAGGCTCTCTCTCGTAGAGCGGAGTAGAGAGTCATTTTCGGGGTTAGACTCTTGTTAAGGTAAGAGTCCATACTTGGCGTGATTTCATATCGCGTTGGGATTGTGGCTCGATCCTTATCCCGTGATTCTTGGGATGCACTGACGTGGCTCGACAATTTCCAGCGGGTCATTATGATGACCTTGGTGGAGGGCTCGGCCTCGGAGGTCGGCCTGGGAGGTCGACTTGGTAGGTTGGTCTCGACAGTCACCTCGGCCTAGGCTGTCCTGTGTATGCTCGGTCAGGAGTTTATGGCTGACTTGTGCGAGCTCGGCCTCAGCCCCGACTGACTTGTGTGAGCTTGGCTCTGTCAGGTGACCTATCGGAGACCGGGTCGGCCTGGTTTCTTGTTAGGCTCAGTTCGGTTCTTGGACTGACCTTAGGTCGGCCATGTGGTAGCTTCTAATTGGTGAGGTGATTTTATGCCCTATCACGGCCTCAGTGCTCGGCCTCGGCCTCGGGCAACCGTGGCCTCAGTGCTCGACCTTGGCCTTGGCTTCAGTACTCGACCTCGGCCTCAGTACTCGACCTCGGCCTCAGTGCTTGGCCATAATGGTCAGCTGTGTTGGTGATCAAGGTGATGGCCTTCTCCTTTAGCCTCCGTGCTCGACCGTGTTTGGTGCCGCACCGTTTGGCTTAGCTCGGCCCTCAGACTGGATTGGGGCTTGACTAGGCATTTGTACTCAGCGATGATTGCCCTTTCAACTGAGCTTAATGTGCTCGGCTCAGTGGTCGACGAATGCGATGCTCGCCCCCGGTGCTCGGTTTGGAGTCCCTTGGCTCGGTTCGGCCAGGTCGGCTCGATCCTTGAGTTTGGCTCGGTTCCATGATAGCTCAGCTCGGTCCTCGGATTCAATCCCAGTATGTTTACGTGGCAGCTTTTGGTTGGTTGGGGGATTCTATGATGCAGCACAGGCCCCCCAACTCACCAAGACTCTGCTCGTCCTTGATGAGTGTCATCTTTCGGTTTGCTTAACGGTTCTATTCCGACGCTAAGCCCGGGCTTTTTTCCTTCGGCGATTTGATGTTGTACGGTCTGTCAGTTGGGGTGTCAGTGCCACGTTACTTGGCGTAATGATGATGCTCAGGATTTCAAACCGTCTTTTGATCTGGATCGTTGAATCACGCTGAACTCTTCCTTTTTTTTTTTTGGGGGTATGTACAGGGCTGAGCTTCCTCTCTATGTACTGTGCCGAGTGGTCGGCTCTTTAATCAATGAAAATTTTATTTCTCAAAATTTATCTAAGTGTTTTAGCTTGGCAATTTTAGCCTTCTTTTCCTTGTGTATGTTGTTCCATTTGATGTTGTGGTCGAGCTGATGACCCATTCTATTAGCCGAGCTTAAGGACTTGTCTATTTTTTAGCTATGCTTTATCGGGTCGTCGGTTTAGCCATGCCATGTTCGAGGTTAGGATGACTTTCACCTTGGTTAATTTGCTGTCCCCAGCGGTCAGCTCAGGTCGGCTACCACATAAGTGGCTGCGTGGCCGAGCAACCTCCATGGCTGAGCGTAATGCCTTAGTTTAGTTTTAGACTTTGTTCAGGTCGGCCATGGGGAGAGTTTGCTCTTGTTGGTTCAGACGTCGGCCAGTCTTTGTGGGCTGGTCTTATGACTTGATTGCCGACCTATGAGGGTCGGTCTTTGAGATCTTCCAGGTCTATGAGGACCGGTCTTACGACTTGGTTGCCGACCTATGAGGGTCGGTCTTAGAGGTCGGCCAGGTCTATGAGGGCCGGTCTTACGACTTGGTTGCCGACCTATGAGGGTCGGTCTTTGAGGTCGACCAGGTCTATGAGGACTAGTCTTACGACTTGGTTGCCATCCGTCCTATAAGGGTTGGTCTTTGAGGTCGGCCAGGTCTATGAGGACCGGTCTTACGACTTGGTTGCCGACCTATGAGGGTCGGTCTTTGAGGTCAGCCAGGTCTATGAGGACCGATCTTACGACTTGGTCCGCCCGACATGTTGCAAGTGCGCTAAGCAAGTGGAGAAAAGACTTTATTTCATTGAATCAAGAATGTCGAGGCTGAAGCCAAATACATAAATGCTTGTCATGAGCTGTGCCGAGCAGAATACTTAAGAAAATTAATGAAAAGATTTCTTCAAATTTTCTGAGTTCCAAAGCCTCGATACCGTCTTTGTTGGGTCTTCGTCACTTAAGGGAGAATGGGATGAGGTCTTCCACGGGCCTTTCACGCCTTTCGGTGAGCTCATCCCACTAGTCTTTAGGGAGGTGCTCAACGCACATAGCCATTCCTCGGGCATTTCCTTTGTTTTGCTTGACAAAGGTGGCGTAGCACTCTTGAGCTCTCTTTTGACCACCTCGGATTTCTCCGATGCCATTCTCTGTGGGGAATTTCATCTTCAAGTGTATTGGCGAGATGATAGCTTGGAGGATGGTGAGCGATGGGCGACCAAGTATGGCGTTGAAGGCCACCACCGACCGTACCACCATGAACTTGACTTGGATCGTCGCTTGGTATGGAGCTTGCCCGAACGTGACCAAGAGGTCTATCAACCCTTTGATCGTGGCGGCGGCCCCCGAGAATCCATGGAGTGAGGTGCCTTTTGGTTTGAGCGCCTCATCCCCGAAGCTGAACTGTCAACACGCATCCAGCGACATCAGAGCCACGGATGCTCCCGTATCTATCAATACCCGTTGAACAGGTCTCCTCGCTATTTCTACCTATACCACCAAAGCATCATCGTGAGGTAAACTTATACCTTCGAGGTCGGCCTCAGAGAAGGAGATCATCGCCTTCGGCCTTTTTCTAGGCATCTTCGCGACTCCGACGAATCGCGTATTCACCTTGGCTTTTCTGGTGGATTCATGTCTGGCCCTCCGAGGATGGTGTATATGGGAGCTCCTTTCTCATTGCTCGGCTAGGATCAGTCATCCTTCTTTTCAGCTCGGATCTTATCCTCGTCGCGCTCGGTCCTCCGACTCTCAGACCTCGGCTCGAACTTCCTTTGATCACGGTCTTCAGGTCGTCGACTTCCACGTTCTTCTTGGCTCCCCTTGATGTACCGCTTCAAGTGCCCTGCTCTGATCAACTCTTCGATTTCTCGTTTCAGATGGTAGCACTCCTCGGTGTTGTGGCCTTCGTCCTTTTGGAATAGGCAGTACTTGTTGGGGTTTCGGGATGACCCGGCTTGCATCGGTCAAGGTCGGGGTATGTACCCGTCGTCTTGAATTTGCATCAAAATTTCCTTCCGCGACGTGTTTAAGGGAGTGTACTTGGGACTCTGAGGTTGGTCTGAGCTCTTGGCTCTGCAGTCAGTCTTGGTCTGCTTTTCATCCCTTCGGTCATCGGTCGCTGACCTTTTCTTCTCTCCCTCGTTTTCATTCCCCTTGCGTGCTTGGAGAATGTCTTCCATGTTCGCAAACTCGTTACACCTGTCAAGGAGCTCGACCATACTTTTGGTCGGCTTTCGAGCCAAGTCCTTGATTAGGTCTTCATGTGTAAGTCCATTGCTCATCGCGGTGTCTAACATCCAGGGATTCTTTATTGAACCGGGAGATGTACGATCGGATCGACTCATCCGACCTCTGTTTCACGCTGAGGAGGTTCACTATCGTCTTCTTATGCTTCATGCTACTTTGGAAACGCGTGACGAAGGCTCAGCAAAGTTGGGCAAAGCTTGTAATAGAGTTCGGCGGTAGCCATGAGAACCAAGAAGTTGTCGCACCCTTTAAGGACGAGGGGAAAGCTCGGCAAGAAACAATCTTAGTCCTGCCATACATGGTCATCATTGCATTGAAGTAGTTGATGTGGTTGGTCGGGTCGGTAGTCCCATCATACCGGTCAAAGGGAGGTGGTTTGAACCCTACCGGAAGCGATGCTATCATGATCTCAGGCGGATAGGGGTGACGCCCGACCAATGAGTAGGCATCCGGAGTTGCTTGTTTCTTAAGCCCTTCAACTTGCTCGGTCAGCTCCCTTAGCTTTTTCTCCATTTCAGACTCTGGAGCTCGGCCATTTTGTTCCTCAGCTCAGATGGGGTCTTGCGCTTTTTCCTCCTAAAGTCGGCCATTCTGGTCGGCCAGCTCATCCTGATGAGGTCGGCCAACCTGATCCTCTCGCTCGTGTTGACAAGGCTGGCCATTATGGTCGGCTTGGCCAACATCACTTCTCCTCGCGTGCCCATCATCTCTGTGGTCAGACTCACGTGGGCTCCTTCATCCATCTCTCAGGCGAAGTGGACTTCGTCGCCGGGGGCTATGGCGAGAATCCTCTTCTTCCCTTGTAGCGCATCGCCCTCGGGGCTCTTCACGTCGGTCTTGGTGTCTCCTTAGTCCTTCACCATCATCGAGTCTCCCAAAAAAGACCGATCTCCGTGCAGCCGACCCAGCTGGCTCGATGTCCTCAATGGCCCTCAGGCTTCGATGATGTCCTCGCTCGTCCCGCCAATTTCCCCCGCTAGCTCAGGGAGGGGGAGTTTTTTGGCCCTGGGGATGAGATGACATAGCTCAGCCTCTGCCGACCACCTTGTTGTTGTTGATCTATGACACGCGCGGGTGCCAGTCGAGGCGCGACCGATGGCTGATCCATCAGCCCACCCTGAGCCATCTGAGTCATGAAGTTTCACAACATCTCGTTAGTTTGAAGCATTTGCAATTGTAAATCCATGACCTGCCGATTATTCGTCGGCCCTTCAGGATCCAAACTCTCCAGCAAAGGTGGTGGTGGCGGCAAGTTCAGCCCATTAGGCTCGGCTTGAGTCTGGTCTACCGCCGCCGTATCCAGTACACTTCCCCCATTGCCCCCGTTCACTGGTGGCGTGGGATTGACAACGGTACCCGCATTGCGCGAAGCACCTTCCCCTCATGGGGGTCTTCCTGCCACCCCTTGCCGCGATGTCTCCGGGGGTGGCGATTGTCTCGCCTGCCTATTAGGTTGCAGCTCATCTCCTCGAGAGGTTGAGCCATGTTGACCAGATCTCGTGTGCACCATTGTTGCTGCTCTTGAGGTTGGTAGAAACGACGACGACTTGCTGATGTCGTTCCCACAGACGATGCCAAATCTGTTGCGTGTGAAAACTTCCATCGTCCGGTTCGCCCACGGATGAGCCTGTAAAAAGACGAATGAGCGAAAGAGAGCCGATGTGGCTCCGGCCTAGGAATCTCCGACGCTCAAGTCAGGTCTCCAGTGCAACAGTGTAACAGCTTAGTAAAAGTGAGATGTGGAATTGTGCTCCATACCTGGGTATTTATAGAGTGTGGATGAGGTGAGGCGGTTGGGAGAGTCCTAGTATGGTAGGAGTTCTTCTTTTGGAAGGCCCTCTCGCGTAGAGCGGAGTGGAGAGTCATTTTCGGGGTCAAACTCTTGTTAAGGTAAGATTCCATACTTGGCGTGATTTCGTATCGCGTTGGGATTGTGGCTCGATCCTTATCTCGTGATTCTTGGGATGCGTTGATGTGGCTCCGTAATTCCCGGTGGGTCATTATGATGACCTTGGTGGAGGGCTCGGCCTGGGAGGTCGGCCTGGTAGGTTGGTCTCGGCAATCACCTCTGCCTAGGCTGTCCTGTGTATGCTCGGTTAGGAGTTTATGGCTGACTTGTGCGAGCTTGGCTTAGAGCTCGGCCTCAGCCTCGGCAAACTTGTGTGAGCTCGGCTCAGAGCTCGACCTCAGCCCCGGCTGACTTGTGTGAGCTCAGCTCTGTCAGGTGACCTATCGGAGACCGGGTCGGCCCGGTTTCCTGCTCGGCTCAATTCACATCTTGGACTGACCTCAGGTCGGCCACGTGGCAGCTTCTAATTGGTGAGGTGATTTTATGCCCTATCACGGCCTCAGTGCTCGGCCTTACCCTCGGCTTCAGTGCTCAACCTCGACCTCGGTCTCAGTGCTCGGCCACAATGCTCGGCCATGTTGGTGATCAGGGTGATTGCCTTCTCCTTCAACCTCCGTGATCAGCCGTGTTCGGTGCCGCACCGTTTGGCTCAACTCGGCCCTCAAACTGGATTGGGGCTTGACTAGGCATTCGTGCTCAGCGATGATTGCCCTTTCAACCGAGCTTGATGTACTCGGCTCAGTGGTTGACGAATGCGATGCTCGCCCCCGGTGCTCAGTTTGGAGTCCCTTGGCTCGGTTCGGCTAGATCGGCTCGATCCTTGAGTTTGGCTCGGTTCCATGATAGCTCGACTCGGTCCTCGGATTCAGTCCCAGTACGTTTACGTGGCAGCTTTTGGTTGGTTTGGGGATTCTATGACGCATCAAGAACAACTTATTACAGATTGGGGATTGAAGGTAGGGAAGGGATGTAATTACAACTAATTTCAGAAGTTAAAAGAAAACTAAAAATGAGCAAAACGAAGCCAGATGAAGAAGCTAGAACTCCTGTCAACCTCACGAACTTGATTGGCACTGCATCTCGTCATTCTCGCTTCACCACCACTGCCACTCTCACAAATGGGTTAACGTATGCGCTTTAGGAAATGGAAAGGTTGAGGTGATGGAAGATGGGATTTGGAAATGGAAATAAGGATTTGAAGGTATGGGAATCGTGGATTTGGGACTAGATGATTCCGGCTATGATTAGTGAATGGGGATGATGGTTTTTGGAATGAAATGCAGAGAATCAAATAAATAAAAAAAAATGGAAAAGCAAGTGGGTCGATGGGTTCAAAGATGTGAAAGAAATGAAAGAAAAGGGGGAGGAAGAGATGAAGATGATGCAGCAACAGTAGACTGGATTCCTCTCCGGCTCAGGGAAGTCCACAACTCCCTTGTCTCAATCTATTTTCCTTCTCTCCTTCTCTCTCTCTCTCTCTCTCTCTCTCTCTCTCTCTCTCTCTCTTCTTCTCATTTTCTTCTCACTCTCATTCTCTCTGAAATCCTTTTTTCCTCCGCCCTATGCTCTCTGTTCTTTTCTGGAAAAAAAAGACCCTCTCTAATCACGAAGACCCTTTTTTCTCCACTCTGCCTCATTCTCTCTCTTTTCTCTCCGTTTTTCACTCTGTAACCCCCCTATTCTCTCTGCATTCACTCTCTGTCTCCTCTCTTTCTGTGTTCTCTCCTTTCTCTCTGCATTTTCCGTTTTTTTTTTTGGGTCTCTCTGTTTTCTTTTTTTGAATGATGACGACCTCTCTTTATTTTTTAATCCCCTCTTTTGGAATGATGACGACCTCTCTTTATTTTTTAATCTTTCCTTTTTATATCACTACCCTCTTTTCTTTGGGGTTAGATCTTTTACCATATTACCCCCATCTTTAGGTTTAGGTATTATCTTATTTTATTATTTTTTCCATTTTAACCCCCATCTTATTTTATTATTTTCTATTTTACCCCTTCTTTAGATTTAGGTATCTTTTTCTTAAAGAGTATTCTTTCTCATTTTACCCCTTTCCTCTTGAGGGTTCTAGACATTTTCCTATTGTACCCTCTCAAACAAAATCTCATTCTTTTTTAATCCTCCCCCATCCTCTTTAAAGTTTAGAAACTTACTGTTTTACCCATTCCCTTTAGGGTTTACTTCTTCTTTTCTATTTTTCTTTTGTGGTTTCCAATTTTGCCCCTGTCAGGCCACAACCTCAATGGGCCTAATCCAATAAACCTTCATGGGCCGGGGTTTAGGCATTTTATTCTTTGGTATCTGAGACAGAGATTGTCGGCCCTCCGTGTGTCATCATCGCCAGGGAGGGTGACAAAAATTAGGTGTCTACAATATGTTCATTTTTTGTTTAAACCAGACTGGGTGGGCCGTTTGGGGTTATATGGGGGCATTTCTATACTTTTTTGGGTTTGGTATTTTCTAAAAAGGGACCTTATCTCTTCTTAGACCTGTGGATGCGATGTTGAGGGTCGTGACCTTCGAATCGATACCTATTTCGACATATGATCATTTTTGGTTTAAACCAGACCTGGTGGGTCGTTTGGGGTCATTTGGAGGCATTTCTGTACTTTTTTGGGGTTTGGGATTCTCTAAAAAGTGTCCTTATCTCTTATTAAACGTGTGGATTCGATGTTGAGGGTCGTGACCTTCGAATCGATACCTATTTGTACATTTGTTCATTTTCGGTATAAACTAGACCGGGTAAGTCGTTTGGGGTTATTTGAGGTCATTTCTGTACTTTTTAGGGTTTGGTATTTTCTAAAAAGTTTCCTTATCTCTTATTAGACGTGTGGATACGATGTTGAGGGTTGTGACCTTCGAATCGATACCTATTTCGGCATATGTTGATTTTTGGTCTAAACCAGACCGGGTGGGTCGTTTGGTGTTATTTAGGGGCATTTCTGTACTATTTGGGTTTGGACTTTTCCAAAAAATGTCCTTATCTATTATTAGAGTGTGGATGCGATGTTGAGGGTCATGACCTTCGAATCGATACCTATTTCGGCATATGTTCATTTTCAATTTAAACCAGACCGGGTGGGTCGTTTGAGGTTATTTGGGGGCATTTCTGTACTTTTTTGGGTTTGATATCTTCTAAAAAGTGTCCTTATCTCTTATTAGACGTGTGGATTCGATGTTGAGGGTCGTGGCCTTCGAATCGATACCTATTTCGACATATGTTCATTTTCGGTTTAAACCAGATCGGGTGGGTTGTTTGGGGTTATTTGGGGGACATTTCTGTACTTTTTTGGGTTTGGTATTTTCTAAAGAGTTTCCTTATCTATTATTAGACGTGTAGAAGCGATGTTGCAGGATATTCAAATCGATAAAAAAAAAAAAAAATATCACGAGGGGGTGGATTTTGAGGAGAGAGAAGTTCTGGCGATTTTGAGAGGGGGATTTTTTGTGTTTACTCATGGGAATGGCCGGCTGGCCATTAGCTCCGGCTAATGGTCTCCCTCTTGATCTCAGTCCGGGAGGGGGTGGAGAGGGAGTTTTTGTTTGTTGGAATCGGGGTGATGCACGTGGAGATGGGAGTAGTGCTAAGGACTCTCCAAGTGGTGGTGCTGCATGTGCTACAACTTCTCCTTTGGAGGCTTCGGTTGTAGTGGGATCCCTTTTGGGGGATGGAGTTCAAGGCTTGGATGGAGCTGTTGTAGGAGACCGTCCACAACCTACTGGTGGGGTTGTGAATGATGCTGGAGGAACGACTAAGAAGGGTCTTGGGGTGCCTTGGTCAGCCTTATTTTCATCTTCTTCTTCGTTGGTTAGTGATGGATTGCAACTCACTTTTGTTGAACCTGTGAAGATTGATGGGGCATTGGCTGCTAAGTGCCCATCTTCCATGATTAAGAATGGTCTGGAAAAATGGAAGAATACCCTTATGGGTCATTTTATTGGGGGCAGGCCTAGCTTCAACTTTGCTCGAGAAATGTTGGTGAAGCAATGGAAGATTTAGGGTCATGTTGATGTGAATTTGCTTGACAGTGGGATTTTCATTTTCAGGTTTAATCTTGAAGATGATAAGATTAAAGTTCTTGAAGGGGGGCCATGGTATGTCCAAAGAAGGCCGTTGATTCTTCGTCCTTGGAGCCCGGGAGCGTGCATGGAAAGGGTCAATTTATGTTCCGTACCAGTTTGGGTTTCTTTGCCCAATCTTCCTTTTCACTTTTGGTTGGCTGAAGCTCTTAGTTCGATCGGGAGTGTGATTGGAAAGCCGATTGTCACTGATAAGATGATAAGGTCTATGGAGAGATTGTCCTATGCTCGGATGTGTGTGGAGGTGTCTGCATTTTCTGACCTACCATCCTCTATTCCTGTCTATGGAGATGATGGTCTTTCTTTTCACCAAAGGGTGGTCTATGATTGGAAACCACCATCTTGTAAACACTGTAGGGTATTCGGGCATTCAGATGCGACCTGCAATTTTGGTATTCATAGTTCCAACAAAAATTCAGGTCCGAAAAAAGAATGGAGAGTGAAGGATCCGACTGCAGGTGTAACTCAGCACGGTTCGACCGGGAATGGTGGTGAAGATTTGGACGGAGATGAAGGTGGTGCTTCGGCCGTAGCTGGAGAACGAGAGCTGGTGATTTCAAATTCGAATTCAAATTCTATTTCCTTTAATTCTCGCATGAATAAAGAGAAAGAAGTTAGTCGGCCCTTGAGGCAAGGCGCCAGGTTGGGTAAGAAGATATTGAGTTTGGGATCTTCTTTTGAAGAAGGAAATAAAGATTCAGAAGTGACCCACTCTAATGCTTTTGCTTTGTTGGAGAATCTAACGGAGGAGGTGAGGTATGACCCACAAGAAATGATGTTGGACCCGGATTCTTGTGCATTACTCTTAGGGAATGAGCTATTTGATGAGGTGGACAAAGAGGGGGGAGAAATTAGTGCTCAACCATTGAAGATTCTTCCATACTTAGGGGACGAAAGGGTGGATTTAATTGGACAGGAAATCTGGAAGCAGGGCAGATTCGGTGGTGAGAATATTGAAGGCAATCCGAATTCATATTCTGTCCAAATGGAGTAGCCAATGGAGACTTCTTCTAATCTTGGAAAGGTAAATTTACCTTCTACTAAAGATGGTCTAGAGGAGGAAAGCAGATTTGGTGGGGAGCAGTTGGGAGAGATTCCTTCCAATTTAAATGATCTCTCAAATCCCGGTCATAGTAAGAATGAGGGAGCTACTGCCGTGGGAGGGGGAATGACATTTGAAGTGAATGTTACCAATAGATATGATGAGGTGGCATCCAGTAATTCGGTGAAGGCTATTGATCCTAATCTGGTGGTCGATATGAAGGGGGTACATTTAGAAGGCAACAAGACATTAGATGAAGTTCGGAGTTTGAGGGAAAAAGAGACTTTAACTTCTAAGCCGTCAGCCAATATTGAAAGATTGAAAAAGCAGGCTGCGGAGTTGCGGGCCACCCAAGGGTCTTCTGGGAAAGGTATGGGCCAATTAAATACTACTTCTTTTTCTATTCTGGGCCGACCCACAGGGAGGGGGTCTAAATTTCAGGCCCAACGGGTTCTCTTAAACCCAAAAGATTCTTTTGGACCTAAAGGAGATGGACCTAGTAAAGGGGGGGGGATGGCACTTCTAACTTTGGTGCCAAATGAAATGCCTATCTTGGAACGTTAGAGGTTTGAATGCCTCTACTAAAAGGCTGGGGATTAAGAAGGTTATAAAGGACCATCAGGTTAAATTGGCTTGTA
Source organism: Telopea speciosissima (assembly GCF_018873765.1). NCBI lineage: Eukaryota > Viridiplantae > Streptophyta > Magnoliopsida > Proteales > Proteaceae > Telopea > Telopea speciosissima. The sequence goes on from NW_025317631.1 coordinate 35,235, forward strand.
TGCTTGAGACTAAAGTTAAGGTGGAAAATATGGTGCAATTTTTGACCATTTTATTTCAGATTGGAAATATGTGCATAATGGTGAAGCTGATTCTTCAATTCGGATCTGGTTGGGCTGGGATCCTACAGTGTTTAATGTTGAAGAGATCCAAAAATCCAAGCAGTTTATTCATGTTAAGGTGTCGATTGTTGGAACCTCTGTTACCTTTCTTTGTACTGCTGTGTATGCATTTAATTCTATGGAAGGCCGAAGGGAATTGTGGAGGGATGTGGGCTCAATTGCTAACTCTATTCTTGATCCTTGGGCAGTCCTTGGGGATTTTAATGTGGTTCGTCACCAGCATGAGAAAATTGGTGGGGACTCTATTCGGCAAGAGGCTGTAGATGAGTTTAACTCTTTTATTGATGACTCTGGGCTAGTTGATCTGAAATGGAAGGGGGAATTTTTGACCTGGAATAATAGGCAAGATGGGGATGCTCGGATTTGTTGCAAGTTGGATAGAGTTATGGTGAACTTGGCTTGGATTGATGTGCTCAGGTCTTCAGAAGTTGCCTTTCTTCCTCCGGGTCTCTCTGACCATTCCCCAATGGTGTTGACCATCTTAGATGATGCTAATTTCGGTCCTAAACCTTTTAGATTCTTTGAGGCTTGGATTCTGTTCTCAAGGGTTGGGAACAGCCGGTTAGCATGACTCTTAATCCCATTCTTCAGTTTGCTGCTCGGCTAAGGAATGTCAAGAAGGAGCTAAGGAAATGGAATAAAGAGTGTGTTGGTGATGTTTTTGCTGCGGTGAAGGCTGCAAGTGCTGATTTGAATCAGATTCAATGTAACCTTGGTGCACACCCTGATGACCCGAATTTGGTTTCCTTGGAGACTCAAGCTAAGGTGAAATTGTGGGAAGCTTTGGCCGTTGAAGAAAAATTTTTAAAAGAGAAATCCAGGGTAAAACACATTCAGCTTGGTGATGGCAACAACAGTTTCTTCCATAAATCTATGATGTGTAGGCAGAATAGAAATCATATTTTGGAGATACAAGGGGAAGGGGGGGCCATTGTTCAGGTTCCTAATCTCATCAAGGAAGAAGCTATCTCCTTTTATAAGAGGTTGTTTGGGGCTGATTCTGATGATAGGGGGTTCTTTCCTAGTTCGGTTCCCTTACAAGGTGGCTTGTCACTAGCTCAGCAGGAAGCTCTTATTGGAAATGTGTCTAATAAGGAGATTATGGAAGTGGTGTTTGCTATGAAGAATTCCAAAGCTCCAGGGCCTGATGGGTTTGGGGCTGCCTTTTTCAAACACTTTTGGGATGTTGTTGGTGAAGACTTGACTTTGGCTGTAAAATGGTTCTTCTCTAAGTCTTGCCTTCCCGGCTCGATTAACGCCACTTTCATTAGTTCGATCCCTAAGACAAGTGATGTGTCTTCTTTTGCAAGGTATAGGCCCATAGCCCTTTGTAATCTTTTTTATAAGATTATCACTAAGATCTTATCTAATAGATTGTAGAGAGTTGTTGGGCACGTGGTTAGTGATTCCCAATCTGCCTTTATAAAGGGAAGGTCCATTGTGGATAATATCCTTGTCTGTCATGATGTGGTTAGAGGAATTGAGCAGAAAGGAACAAGCCCTACAGCTGTGTTGAAGATTGATCTCCATAAGGCTTATGACTCTCTCAGTAGGAAGTTTCTATTTGACATTATGGAAAGAATAGGCTTCCCACAGAAGTTTATTGGTTGGGTGAAGGCTTGTGTTGGCTCCCCTTATTTCTCCATTTTGATTAATGGAAGCCCAGCTGGTTATTTCAAAGGGGGCAGGGGTATTAGGCAAGGGGATCCCATCTCTCCCTATCTCTTTACTATTGCTATGGAGGGGTTTTCAGCCTTGATGAGGAAGTTGGAAGCAGAGGGCAGGATTAGTCTTCTCCCTAGATGCAAGAGCTCCCACCTCTCTCATCTTATTTTTGCAGATGATCTGTTGATTTTTGTGAAGGCCTGCCATGATTCTATTTCTGCCTGTCTGGGGGTCCTGGATGATTTTCATACCTTTTCTAGGTTGAAACTCAATAGGGCTAAGTCCTCTATTTTTTTAAGGGGCCTTACCCATACCGCCAGACTGCAACTTTTGGAATTAACGAATTGTGTGGATACCAAGCTCCCTATCAGGTACCTTGGTGTTCCTCTTATCTCTCATAAGCTGGGCTTTGCAAACTGCTCTTCTATAGTGGATCGAGTGCGGAGCAGGCTTGATGGCTGGAAGGCTCGGTTTCTGTCGTTTGCAGGGCGTGTACAACTATTGAGCTCCGTCCTTCAAGGCTGCTATATTTATTGGTCAGGGATCTTTGCTCTTCCAGGTGCTGTCAAGAAGTAGCTGGAGTCCATCTTCTCCAATTTTCTTTGGTTCGGCCCGTCTCTTGAACGAAAGGTACATTATATTTCTTGGGATAATATTTGTAAGCCTAAGACAGAAGGGGGCCTTGGCATAAGGAGAATTTCTAATATGAATACTGCTGGTATTCTTAAGCAAGTTTGGTGGATTGCCTCTAAGAAGGACAGTCTTTGGGTTAGGTGGGTTAATACCCGTTACCTAAAAAATGACTCTATTTGGACTGCTAAAGTCCCACAAAATTGTTTTTGGGTTTGGCAGAAAATTCTCAAGTATAGAGATTTGGTTGAGTCTCATATCCATCATATCATTGGGGATGGCCAATCTACTAGACTTTGGCTTGATAATTGGCATCCCAAAGGAGTTTTGATTAAAAGATTTGGGGACCGTATTCGATATGATGCTGGTTCTCATCGCCTTGCTTTGGTCTCGGATGTTATTAGGAATGGTAATTGGTATTCTCCCCCTTAGGGCTCTTTTGATTTGATTACTGTCTGGAGAGATCTCCCTACTATTCCCCTTGTTAATGGGGGGAAGGACCTTATTGTTTGCAAGAAAACCCCTAATGCCCTATTCAGTACCAAATCGGCCTAGGATCTGATAAGAAGGAGTGCTGCAAAGGTGGATTGGTTCAAACTTGTTTGGTTCCTTGGGTATCTTCCTAGACATTCTTGTACTACCTGGAGGTGTCTTAAGGGGGGTCTCCCAACCAAGGACCAACTTATCAAAAGAAACATCTTGGTTGGGCAGAATTGTGTTCTTTGTTGGGGGGGATTGGAGAGTCACTCCCACCTGTTCTTTGATTGTCTCTTTTCCAATTCTATTTGGAATAGGGTTAGCTCTCTTTGTTTTCCAAGTGGGAAGGGGCCTTCTGCCCTAACTGATGTGGTTAATTGGATCTCCTTTGTGGTGTGCACCAATGACAAGTTAGATGTCATTCCTAAGCTGGTTTTTTGTGCTTCAGTTTACCATATTTGGTGGGAAAGAAATCAGCATCTCTTTAGCAATACTTCAAGGACCTTTGACAGAATTTTCCAAGATATAAAGTTCGATGTTGTCACTAAAGGTTCTTACCCACTGTTGTGGCTGCCAGTAACTCAAGGAATCAGTTCTTGGTTGAGAAGTGGGGGATTCAAGTTAATTGGACTGTTTCGGTTCCTAAAGCTTGTTCTTGGTTTACTCCTTCAGCCCATATGGTAGCGCTCCATTGTGATGGGTCTTTGAGCGCGGACAGAGCTGCATATGGAGGAATTATTCGTCATGCCACTGGAGATCCTATTCTGGCCTATGTGGGTAAAGGGGTGGAGACTTCAGTGCTTAGCATGGAGTTATTAGCTATTCACAGAAGGGTGGCCTTGTGCTTGGAGAGGGATCTTCAAAGTGTTTCGATTAGATCTGATTTGAAGTTGGCAGTGGATATCATTACTGGTGCGGTCAGCTGCCCTTGGAGCGTGTATGTTTAGAAGTGCCAGATTAGCTCTCTCCTGACCCAGTTGACTCACCTTGAAGTGAGACATGTTTGGAGGGAAGTGAACCAGCCGACAGATTTTGTTGCCTCCATTGACAGTGGGGATGGGGAAACTATTATTTATCCCCCGGACTTTCCTGAAGACTTGATGAGGCTGATTCACAATGATACTGATAGGAAGTCCTACTTTAGGATTCCGTGATTGGGGTGGGTCTTGCCTTTTCTTTATTTTTTCGAGGGGTCTGTCCTCGGGGTGTGTGGGGCCTCTTCCTCTCCCTTAGGTCTGTCTAAGGGGTGGTGATTGGCTGCCTTCTTTTGTATCTTATTTTTTCGTTCTATACACTCACATATTCGTGTCCTTCGAATCGATACCTATTTTGGTATATATTCATTTTCGGTTTAAACCAAACTGGGTGGGTCGTTTGGGGTTATTTGGGGGCATTTCTATACGTTTTTGGGCTTGTGATTTTCTAACAAGTGCTAGACGTGTGGATGCAATGTTGAGGGTCGTGACCTTCGAATTGATACGTATTTCATCATATGTTGATTTTCGGGCCGAACCAGACCGGGTGGGTCGTTTGGGGTTATTTGGGGGCATTTCTGTACTATTTTGGGTATGGGATTTTTTTTTTATTTTTTATAAGTAAGATTTGTATTACTAAGAAAAGAAAAAATGTACAAAGAAAGGCATCCTTTAAGAACCCAAAAAACGGGGAAAAGGACCCTAAGCAAGATAGGACAGGCCCTATCAAACAGCAGGGAGAAAGAAAACCCCTAAGGCTACATCCTATAATAGGTTACTAGCTCCTTATCTTTCTTTATGAGAATGGTCAGCTCCGGAGGGAAAGACTCAAGCTCCCAATAGGTTCCAGAGGGGTCAGTAGGGAGGGAAGCCATGAAATCTACGGGCCAGTTCTGTTCTCTCCAAACATGATCAAATTCTTTAGACCTCAGCAGCCTAAACTTAGAGAGGATCTTACTTTTCAAAGTAAGGATTTGCCAGGGCCCAATGATCTGCCCATTCAAAATGTCGACGGCCAGCTTCGAATCCGACCTAACAGAAACATCATACAAGCCCTTCTCGATACAAAGGGAAATTCCTTTGTAAATAGCCTTAAGCTCCATGGACATCACCGAAAGATCTTCCCCTAGACCAGCATAGGCAGCTATGGGGTCTCCACATCCATCATGAATGAGGCCCCCAAAGCTTGCTTTGTCATCTGCAAGAGACCCATCACAATGGAGAGCAACCATATTCGGATTAGGGGCAAACCAAGAGCAGGCCTTTGGAATTCGAGCAGCCCAATGAACTTGAAGACCCCATTTGGCAGCAATATGAAGGTTGGCAGTAGTAGGGTCACCCACCAAAGAAATGGAAGATAATCTACCAATAATATCCCCCTTTATAGCCCCAATGATCTGGTCCTTAGGTCTGATTTTGTTCCTGAAAATTCTGAAATTTCTCTCCGACCAGATATGCTTGATTGTGGCACAGAACGCAAGCTTGGTGACCAACCCCAACTTCCCTGCTCTACCTGCGGCATATCTAACCGAGATGGATGCATCAATGACATTGCTTGGCATGGTTCCATCATGAAAGCAAAGCTCATAAATAATTTTCCAGATGTCAGTAGAGAAGGGGCACCCAAAGAAAAGATGATTCCTACTTTCAGTTCCAGCCCAGTAAAACTCACAATGATGAGGAGCCAGAATATGTCTATGAATGAGGTTGTCCCTTGTAGGGAGGGCATCCGAAAGGCATCTCCAAGCTATAATGCAATGGGAATTAATACCCCTTTCAAACCAAACAGCTTCACTCCAATCTGTACGGGCAGTTCTTGTGCGGATAGCATTCCAGGCTGATTTGGAAGTGAAATTACCCGAAGAGTTGCCAGTCCAAACTGTCAAATCCGGAACCTCATCGTGAAAATTTTCAATGGTTGGAAGGGCCCTCCAAATATCAATGAGGTCAAAAGATGTAGAGGGGCCAGGGTATCAATCTCCATCACGCATAATCTCCTTGACACACGCATGTCGGGCAGCAAGAGAGTAGGAGCCTGCGTCGTAGCATATCCTGCTACCAAATCTATTCAAGAGAACTACAAATGGGTGCCAATTATCAAGCCAAAGCTTTGTAGCAGCCCCATCCCCAATGATAGTTTTATAAAAAGTGTCATTTTCTCTTATTAGAAGTGTGGATGCGATGTTGAGGTTCTGACCTGCGAATCGATACCTATTTCGATTTTTGGTTTAAACCAAACCAACTGGGTCGTTTGGGGTTATTAGGGGGCATTTCTATAATTTTTTGGGTTTGGGATTTTCTAAAAAGTGTCCTTATCCCTAATTAGACGTGTGGATGCGATGTTGAGGGTCGTGACCTTCAAATAGATACGTATTTCGTCATATGTTCATTTACAGTCCGAACCAGACCAGGTGGATTGTTTGGAGTTATTTAGGGGCATTTCTGTACTTTTTTTGGGATTGCAATTTTCAAAAAAGTGTCCTTATCTTTTATTAGACGTGTGGATGCGATGTTGAGGGTCGTGACCTTCGAATCGATACCTATTTCGGCATATGTTCATTTTTTATTTAAACAAGATCGGGTGGGTCATTTGGGGTTATTTGGGGGCATTTCTATACTTTTTTGGGTTTGGTATTTTCTAAAAAGGGTCCTTATCTCTTCTTAGACGTGTGGATGCGATGTTGACAGTCCTGACCTTCGAATCGATAGGACATATGTTCATTTTCGGTTTAAACCAGACTAGGTGGGTCATTTGGGGTTATTTGGGGGCATTTCTGTACTTTTTTGGGTTTAGTATTTTCTAAAAGGCGTCATTATCACTTATTAGACGTGTGGATACGACGTTGAGGGTCTTGACTTATGAATCGATACCTATTTTTACATATGTTCATTTTTGGTATAAACCAGACCGGGTCGATCGTTTTTGGGGTCATTTCTGTACTTTTTTGAGTTTGGTATTTTCTAAAAAGTGTCCTTATCTCTTATTAGATGTGTGGATCCGATGTTGAGGGTCGTGACCTTCGAATCGATACCTATTTTGACGTATTTTCATTTTTTGTTTAAACCAGACCGGGTCGGTCATTTTGGGTTATTTGGGAGCATTTTTGTACTTTTCTAGGTTTGGTATTTTATAAAAAGTTTCATTTTCTCTTATTAGACGTGTGGATGCGTTGTTGAGGGTCGTGACCTACGAATCGATACCAATTTAGGCATATATTCATTTTTTATTTAAACTAGATTGGGTGGGTCATTTGGGGTTACTTGGGGGCATTTCTGTATTTTTTTGGGCTTGGGATTTTCTAAAAAGTGTCCTTATCTTTTATTAGACGTGTGGATGCGATGTTGAGGGTCGTGACCTTCGAATTGATACCTATTTTGACATATGTTCAATTTTGGTTTAGACCAGACCGGGTGGGTCGTTTAAGGTTATTTGGGGGCATTTTTGTACTTTTTTGTGTTTGGTATTTTCTAAAACGTGTCCTTGTCTCTTATTAGACATGTGGATGCGATGTTGAGGGTCGTGATCTTCGAATCGATACCTATTTTGGCATCTGTTCATTTTCAGTTTAATCTAGATCAGGTGGATCGTTGGGGGTTATTTGGCGACATTACTGTACTTTTTTGTGCTTGGGATTTTCTAAAAATTGGCCTTACCTCTTAAGAAGTGTGGATGCATTGTTGAGGGTCGAGACCTTCAAATCGATACCTATTTTGACATAGGTTCATTTTTGGTTTAAACCAGACCCTGTGGGTCGTTTGGGGTTATTTCGGGGGCATTTTTGTACTTTTTTCAGTTTGGTATTTTCTAAAGAGTGTCCTTATCTCTTATTAGACATCTGGATGGGATGTTGAAGGTCGTGACCTTCGAATCGATACCTATTTTGGCATATGTTCATTTTTAGTTTAAACCAGACCGGGTGGGTCGTTCGGGGTTATTTGGGTGCATTTCTGTACTTATTTGGGTTTGGGATTTTCTAAAAAGTGTCTTTATCTCTACTTAGACGTGTGGATTCGATGTTGAGGGTCGTGACCTTCGAATCGATACCTATTTCGGCATATGTTCATTTCTTGTTTAAACCTAACTGGGTGGGTCGTTTGGGGTTATTTGGGGGCATTTCTGTACTTTTTTGGGCTTGAGATTTTCTATAATGTGTCCTGATCTCTTATTAGACGTGTGGATGCGATGTTGAGGGTTGTGACCTTCGAATCGATACATATTTTGTCATATGCTCATTTTCGGTCTGAACCAGACCGGGTGGGTCGTTTGGAGTTATTTGGGGGCATTTCTGTACTTTTTTAGGTTTGGCATTTTCTAAAAAGTGTCCTTATCTCTTATCAGACGTGTGGATCCGATGTTGAGGGTTCTGACTTGCGAATCGATACCTATTTTGATTTTTTATTTAAACCAGACCTGGTGGGTTGTTTGGGATTTTTTTAGGGCATTTCTGTAATTCTTTGGGTTTGGGATTTTCTAAAAAGTGTCCTTATCTCTAATTAGACGTGTGGATGCGATATTGTGAGTCGTGACCTTCGCATTGATACCTATTTTGACATATGTTCATTTTCGGTCCGAACCAGACAGGGTGGGTCGTTTGGAGTTATTTGGGGGCATTTTTGTACTTTTTTAGGTTTGGCATTTTTTAAAAAGTGTCCTTATCTCTTATCAGACATGTGGATGCGATGTTGAGGGTTCTGACTTGCGAATCGATACCTATTTCGATTTTCGATTTAAACTAGACCCAGTGGGTCGTTTGGGATTTTTTGAGGGCATTTCTGTATTTCTTTGGGTTTGGGATTTTCTAAAAAGTGTCCTTATCTCTAATTAGACGTGTGGATGCGATGTTGTGAGTCGTGACCTTCGTATCAATACCTATTTTGACATATGTTCATTTTCGATTTAAACCAGGTTGGGTGGGTCGTTTTGGGTTATTTGGGAGCATTTTTGTACTTTTTTGGGTTTGGTATTTTCAAAAAGTGTCCTTATCTCTTATTAGACTTGTGGATGCGATGTTGAGGTTCGTGACCTTCGAATCGATACGTATTTTGACATATATTCATTTTTGGTTTAAACCGGACCGCGTCGGTCATTTAGTGTTATTTGGGGCATTTCTGTACTTTTTTGGTTTTGGTATTTTTTTAAAATTGTCCTTATCTCTTATTAGACATGTGGGTGCGATGTTGAGGGTCGTGACCTTTGAATCGATATCTATTTCGGCATATGTTCATTTTCGGTTTAAACCAGACTGGGTGGGTCGTTTGGGGTTACTTGTGGCATTTCTATACTTTTTTGAGTTTGGTATTTTCTAAAGAGTGTCCTTATCTCTTATTAGATGTGTGGATGCGATGTTGAAGGGCGTGACCTTCGAATCGATACCTATTGCGGCATATGTTCATTTTTGGTTTAAACCAGTCCGGGTGGGTCGTTTAGGGTTATTTCATGGCATTTCTGTACTTTTTTGGGTTTGGTATTTTCTAAAAAGTGTCCTTATTTCTTATGAGACGTGTGGATGCGATGTTGAGGGTCGTGACCTTCGAATTGATACCTATTTTGGCATATGTTCAGTTTCGATTGAAATCGGACTGGGTCGGTCATTTGGGGGCATTTCTACACTTTTTTGGGTTTGATATTTTCTAAAAAGTGTCAATATCTCTTATTAGACATATGGATGCGATGTTGAGGGTTGTGACCTTTGAATCGATACCTATTTTCGCATATGTTTATTTTTTTTTAAAACCAGACCAGGTGGGTCGTTCGGGGTTATTTGGGGGCATTTTTGTACTTTTTTGGGCGTAGAATTTGCTAAAAAGTGTCCTTATCTCTTATAAGACATGCGGATGTGATGTTTAGGGTCGTGAGCGTCGAATCTATACTGATTTCGACATATGTTCATTTTCAGTTTAAACCAGACCGGGTGGGTCTTTTGGGGTCATGTGGGGGCATTCTATACTTTTTTGGATTTGGTACTTTCTAAAAAGTGTCCTTATCTCTTATTAGATATTTGGATGCGATGTTGAGGTTCGTGACCTTCGAATCGATACCTATTTCGGCATATGTTCATTTTCGATTTAAACCAGATCGGGTCGATCATTTGGGGTTATTTGGGGGCATTTCTGTACTTTTTTGGGTGTGGTATTTTCTAAAAAGTGTCCTTATCTCTTATTAGATGTGTGGATTCAATGTTGAGGGTCGTGACCTTCGAATCGATACCTATTTGAGTGTATGTACATTTTCTATTTAAACTAGACCGGGTGGGTCGTTTGGGGTTATTTGGGGGCATTTTTGTACTTTTTTGGGTTTGGGATTCTCTAAAAAGTGTCTTTATCTCTTATTAGACGTGTGGTTACGATGTTGAGGGTCGTGACCTTCGAATCGATACCTATTTTAACATATGTTCATTTTTTGTTTAAACCAGATTGGGTGGGTCTTTTGGGGTTATTTGGGGGCGTATCTGTACTTTTTTGGGTTTGGTATTTTCTAAAAAGTTCCTTATCTGTTATTAGACGCTTGGATGCAATGTTGAGGGTCGTGACCTTTGAATCGGTACCTATTTCGGCATATGTTCAGTTTCGATTTAAACTGGACCGGGTGGGTCGTTTGGGGTTATTTGGTGGAATTTCTATACTTTTTTGAGTTTTGGATTTTCTAAAAAGTGTCCTTATCTCTTATTAGACGTGTGGATGCGAGGTTGAGGGTCGTGACCTTTGAATCAATACCCATTTCGACAAATGTCCATTTTCGGTTTAAACCAGGTCGGGTGGGTCGTTTGGGGTTATTTCGTGGGCATTTCTATACTTTTTTTAGTTTAGTATTTTCTAAAAAGTGTCCTTATCTCTTACTGGACATGTGGATACGAGGTTGAGGGTCGTGACCTTTGAATCGATACCTATTTTGACATATGTTCATTCTC